>NC_084629.1:40014589-40102089 GCF_033978795.1 Nerophis ophidion | reverse complement strand
GGTAAGCGCAGGAGTGAGAAGAGGTTTTAAAATAATTAGCGCATGCTTTACTTTTACCGCATGCCTTTGGTAAGCGCAGGAGTGAGAAGAGGTTTTAAAATAAGTAGCGCATGCTTACTTTTACCGCATGCCTTTGGTAAGTGCCGGAGTGAGAAGAGGTTTTAAAATAATTAGCGCATGCTTACTTTTACCGCATGCCTTTGGTAAGCGCCAGAGTGAGAAGAGGTTTTAAAATAATTAGCACATGCTTACTTTTACCGCATGCCTTTGGTAAGCGCAGGAGTGAGAAGAGGTTTTAAATTAATTAGCGCATGCTTACTTTTACCGCATGCCTTTGGTAAGCGCAGGAGTGACAAGAGGTTTTAAAATAATTAGCGCATGCTTACTTTTACCGCACGCCTTTGGTAAGCGCAGGAGTGAGAAGAGGTTTTAAAATAATTAGCGCATGCTTACTTTTACCGCATGCCTTTGGTAAGCGCAGGAGTGAGAAGAGGTTTTAAAATAATTAGCGCATGCTTACTTTTACCACATGCCTTTGGTAAGCGCAGGAGTGAGAAGAGGTTTTAAAATAATTAGCGCATGCTTACTTTTACCGCATGCCTTTGGTAAGCGCCGGAGTGAGAAGAGGTTTTAAAATAATTAGCGCATGCTTACTTTTACCGCATGCCTTTGGTAAGCGCAGGAGTGAGAAGAGGTTTTAAATTAATTAGCGCATGCTTACTTTTACCGCATGCCTTTGGTAAGCGCAGGAGTGAGAAGAGGTTTTAAAATAAGTAGTGCATGCTTACTTTTACCGCATGCCTTTGGTAAGCGCAGGAGTGAGAAGAGGTTTTAAAATAAGTAGCGCATGCTTACTTTTACCGCATGCCTTTGGTAAGCGCCGGAGTGAGAAGAGGTTTTAAAATAATTAGCACATGCTTACTTTTACCGCATGCCTTTGGTAAGCGCAGGAGTGAGAAGAGGTTTTAAAATAATTAGCGCATGCTTACTTTTACCGCATGCCTTTGGTAAGCGCAGGAGTGAGAAGAGGTTTTAAAATAATTAGCGCATGCTTACTTTTACCGCATGCCTTTGGTAAGCGCAGGAGTGAGAAGAGGTTTTAAAATAATTAGCGCATGCTTACTTTTACCACATGCCTTTGGTAAGCGCAGGAGTGAGAAGAGGTTTTAAAATAATTAGCGCATGCTTACTTTTACCGCATGCCTTTGGTAAGTGCCGGCGTGAGAAGAGGTTTTAAATAAATTAGCGCCCCAGTGGCAAATCAAGGAAATACGGTATATGACATTTTTATGAGGCGTTCATGAGAAGACTTTCTAAATATCCAAACATTGTTGTAATGTTTGCTCAAAGTTGGAATCTTAAACACACAATTCCACTTTTTGGAGAAACTTTGGAATATTTTGGAGTTTTTTTTCTCCGTTGTAAACATGGCATCTTTATCTCATAAAGGCCATGCAAAACTTCAAATAATAACAACAATATTATGGTTGCACAAACATCTCCATCACAGTTTGTTTTATTCATAACGATTCTAAATCAATTAACAACTTTGGAAAATTGATGTAAAAAAAAAGATTTGTCCATTTTCTTTAAAGATTCCGTTTTTAACAACATATTTTTAAACAATTTCCTGCAACCAGAAGGAGATTCTATTTGAAAAAGTTTCATTCTAATTAACATTCCAAACAATACCTTGCAGGAGTCAGTTTGAATGGTGTTGAAGTGACTCGTCCACCCAGGAATCAATGACTGAATAACGCTAATAATGTGAAAAAATATATATCCAATATTAGATCATTTTATATAAATATTTATAGATTATTATTTGATGATATTTGGCCCAATTTGGGACTTAAGGGATAAAAAGGGCATTTTCTTTTCAAATGTGTGTGAAAGACTTACGCCGTCGTGCGGGTTCAAAGCACCACCCAGGAAGGACATTCTCGATCAGCAGGTTTGACTCTTGTTTATTTTGCAATAAAGGATGTCTTTTGCGCCGTCGCCCCTCGCTCTCCGTGTCTCGCTCTCAGGTCCACGCTTGTCTCTTGTCTCTCGTGTCTTGCTTCCTGTTGCTTCTGCTCTCCAGCCACTGCTGCGGACTCTCCACCTCCATCAGCCTCTTTATGACATAAAGGCCATGCAAAACTTCAAATAATAACAACAATATTGTGGTTGCACAAACATCTCCATCGCAGTTTGTTTTATTCATAACGATTCTAAATCAATTAACCAACTTTCAAAAATTGATGTAAAAAATGTGTCCATTTTCTTATATATATATATATATATATAAGATTTAGTTTTTAACAACATATTTTTAAACAATTTCCTGCAACCAGAAGGAGATTCTATTAGAAAAAGTTTCATTCTAGTTAACATTCCAAACAATACCTTGCAGGAGTCAGTTTGAATGGTGTTGAAGTGACTCGTCCACCCAGGAATCAATGATTAAATAATGCAAAAAATATTTATCCAATATTAGATCATTTTATATAAATATTTATAGATTATTATTTGATGATATTTGGCCCAATTTGGGACTTAAAGGATAAAAAGGTCATTTTCTTTTCAAATGTGTGCGAAAGACTTACGCCGTCGTGTGGGTTCAAAGCACCACCCAGGAAGGACATTCTCAATCAGCAGGTTTGACTCTTGTATATTTTGCAATAAAGGATGTCTTTTGCGTCGTCGCCGCTCGCTCTCCGTGTCTCGCTCTCAGGTCCGCGCTTGTCTCTTGTCTCTCGTGTCTTGCTTCCTGTTGCTTCTGCTCTCCAGCCACTGCTGCGGACTCTCCACCTCCATCAGCCTCGCCCTCCTCCGCTGCTGCCCTTTTATACAGCCAGAGATTTATTAATTGTCTGTAGGTGCGCGATCCATGCACCTGAACTCCATTCCGCTCAGCCGCATTCTCCGCCTCCTTGCCGCCATCTTGGGCCGGGCTCCAGCGTGCCCTACGCCTCCCCACAATGTGGCTAATAATGAACTACATCAACGACCGTGAGCTCCTTTTTAAAACACAAATCACGCTGGGCAGAATTCCATGTAAGTCATTTATTATTACCATAGGGCCATTTATAGACATGCGCAGTAAAAACCTCACGGATCATTCACGTCAACGCCTCCCAAACCAGAAGAAACATTTCTCAAAAACACAAGTCCAAAACAGCAAAGAACAAACATGACAAGTATCTACAGCTCAAAGTCCTTATTTTTTTTTTTTCAAGAGCTCTGAATTTGACTGTCAATGTGTCCCGAAAATACAAACATGTTGATAATGTCAATAAAAATAGAGGACATCACAAACATTGATTACAACATGTCTTTTAAGCCCTTTATGGACTTCTTTATGGAGACATCAAGATTAGCAGGGACGAGGAAACATGACCAGGGGAGGTTTACCAGTTTTGTCCGGGAAATGGGTAAAGACCCACAAAACAATAAAAACACACAAAAAGTCACATTTTATCGTAAGGATTTCGTTTTTTTAGTAGCGACATTTCACTGTTGGGCAGTTTTTAGTCCAAACTGTGGGAAAACATGGCGACTGACCCAAAGTTCTGGGTTAATCTCGGTCTCGTCCCTCCCTCACTTAATGACCACGGCCTTCCCTTGACATGTCAAACAGAAAGAGATGATGCAGTATTGCGCTCCACCATTCCCAGTCTGTGGAACGCTCTCCCTGACCACCTGAGGGCACCACAGACTGTGAATGCTTTTAAAAAAGCCATTTTGTTCTATTTGGCTGTTCCAGTTTATATATTTTTATTTTTTACTATTTATTTGACTTGTTGGGGACAGCTATTTGTGGTTCTAGCGTTGTTTTTTTTTGCACTATAGCACTTTGAGGTTGTTTGCTCTTTTTAGTAGCAAAATTTCACTGTTGTGCAGTTTTTAGTCAAAACTGTGGGAAAACATGGCGACTGACCCAAAGTTCTGGGTTAGTCTCGGTCTCGTCCCTCCCTCACTTAATGACGACCACGGCCTTCCCTTGACATGTCAAACAGAAAGAGATGATGCGGTATTCCGCTCCACCATTCCCAGTCTGTGGAACGCTCTCCCTGACCACCTGAGGGCACCACAGACTGTGAATGCTTTTAAAAAAGCCTTTTTGTTCTATTTGGCTGTTCCAGTTTATATTTTTTTATTTTTTACTATTTATTTGACTTGTTGGGGACAGCTATTTGTGGTTCTAGCGTTGTTTTTTTTTGCACTATAGCACTTTGAGGTTGTTTGCTCTTTTTAGTAGCGACATTTCACTGTTGTGCAGTTTTTAGTCCAAACTGTGGGAAAACATGGCGACTGACCCAAAGTTCTGGGTTAGTCTCGGTCTCGTCCCTCCCTCACTTAATGACGACCACGGCCTTCCCTTGACATGTCAAACAGAAAGAGATGATGCGGTATTCCGCTCCACCATTCCCAGTCTGTGGAACGCTCTCCCTGACCACCTGAGGGCACCACAGACTGTGAATGCTTTTAAAAAAGCCTTTTTGTTCTAGCGATTTGGCTGTTCCAGTTTATACTTTTATTTTTTTACTATTTATTTGACTTGTTGGGGACAGCTATTTGTGGTTCTAGCGTTGTTTTTTTTTTGCACTACAGCACTTCAAGGTTGTTTGCTCTTTTTAGTAGCGACATTTCACTGTTGTGCAGTTTTTAGTCAAAACTGTGGGAAAACATGGCGACTGACCCAAAGTTCTGGGTTAGTCTCGGTCTCGCCCCTCCCTCACTTAATGACGACCACGGCCTTCCCTTGACATGTCAAACAGAAAGAGATGATGCGGTATTCCGCTCCACCATTCCCAGTCTGTGGAACGCTCTCCCTGACCACCTGAGGGCACCACAGACTGTGAATGCTTTTGAAAAAGCCTTTTTGTTCTATTTGGCTGTTCCAGTTTATACTTTTATTTTTTTACTATTTATTTGACTTGTTGGGGACAGTTATTTGTGGTTCTAGCGTTGTTGTTTTTTTTGCACTATAGCACTTTGAGGTTTGCTCAATGTAAAAAGTGCTTTTACAAAAAAAAATGTATTATTATTATTATCTGCTCAAAGGTTTGAGTACTGCAGCTACAACCCCAAGTCCTTAACGAGGCAAAAACTAATCCAGACCTTCTTTATATCGATACCGAGTTCAATATCTGTTGGTTGTTTTTTTTAATGTTGTTTCATATTGTAACTGTTTTATCGTCTTAATTTATATCTTGTCCACAAATAAGTTGAAATAATAGTAAGACGGACATAAATGAAGAGCCAGGTCTAGGACGCTCCTGACTATCGGTTGAAACCGGCATCATGGCAAGACAATCCAAAGAACCCCATTTCCAAACAAAACACATTTGGTTGGGATCCATGTTTTTAGGTTGCAAACCAAAGGTCTTGATTGGACCAAACGAGTCCACATCCTGACCACGGATACCAGACAGCCGACGATAAACTGCGAATAGTTTTAGGCGGCGCTGTAGGACGTGGGCGGAGCCCTTGAGGACTCTAAAAATATCCTTCAATGATCATTTTCAGGTAAAAAGTATCGGTATGGGATTCAAACGGTCAATCTATTTGGGCAAAATACACGAAAAGGTCTAAAGAAACTGATTTCAAGATCAAACACATTTGGTTGGGATACAAACCAAGGTCTTGTTAGGACCACCTTGTCCCAGGGACTTGGACCAAACCAGCCCACATCGCTACCACGGATAGCAAGACAGGTAGCCGGCGAAACGTTGAGGATAGTTTTAGGGTGGTCGTAGGATGTGGGAGGAGCCATTGACCGCTCTAAAAAATATTATTCAATCATTCAGTTAAAAAGTATCAGATTAAAAACTGTCAAATCTATCTGGGGAAAAGTCTCAAAAAACCGATTTAAAAAACAAACGCAAAATTTTGGTTTGAATCAGTTTTTTTTTAGCTCTGGTTCTGGGACTTTGACCAAACCAGCCCACATCCTGACCGTACACACAGTTTTAGGCTGCCTCGTAGGAAGTGGGAGGAGCCTTAGTTGAGATCATTTTCAGTTCAAGAGTATCAGCATCGGTATCAGATTGATACCAAAAAGTGCAAAAACGGCCCAGCCCTGGTTTTAAGTATGTCACGGCCGCCAAGTTTGTTGTTGCCTCAGGACAAACTTTGTGTTCAAAGGTGACCGACTGCTAAACTCTTGCAGCCAGACCAGGAAACAGCCACCTGTTGGACCAGGACCCGCATGAGGACCAGAACTTTCACACCATACTTCTTCAAACAAGATGCACCGACGATGAAGACCATCTGGTCATGTGACTTTGTGGCAAACAAACATTTATGATGTCTGTACAGAAGAACCGAGGACCTCGGCATGACATGGACCAGACAACAGGAGAGGTAGTTGTACCTCCTCACCACAAGGTGGTGTGGTGTAAACATAAATATGACAAACATGCAGTAATAGTTGGGTTTGCTACGTGGAGATACAAGCAGACATTATTGGTACGCCGAGTCTTACCTCCAGCTCAAGTCTGAATCAGAAACTAAAGACATGCTGATGGACTAGAGGAGAGACCCCATGTGAACCAGACCACTGCCATTAAAAACCAGGTCATTGCAAATGTGCACAAGTATAAATACCTTGGGACAAGAATTGATCCACAACTGAGATGTGAATCCAACTGGGATGCGGTGTGTAAGAAGGTGTGTACTGTCGGAGAAAACTCATTTTAATGTTGACCAGACCGTCATGATCCTGTTTTACCGTGCTTCTATAGAACCTGTCTTGTCCTGCTCCCTGGTCTCATGGTTCAGTCACCCGTCCTTCGCCATGGTCTCATGGTTCAGTCACCCGTCCTTCTCCATGGTCTCATGGTTCAGTCACCCGTCCTTCTCGATGGTCTCATGGTTCAGTCACCCGTACTTTTCCCATGTGTCATGGTTCAGTCACCCATCCTCCCTGATCTCATGGTTCAGTCACCCGTACTTCTCCATGTCTCATGGTTCAGTCACCCGTACTTTTCCCATGTGTCATGGTTCAGTCACCCGTACTTCTCCATGGTCTCATGGTTCAGTCACCCGTACTTCTCCCTGGTCTCATGGTTCAGTCACCCGTACTTTTCCCATGTGTCATGGTTCAGTCACCCGTACTTTTCCCATGTGTCATGGTTCAGTCACCCGTACTTCTCCATGTCTCATGGTTCAGTCACCCGTACTTCTCCATGGTCTCATGGTTCAGTCACCCGTACTTCTCCCTGGTCTCATGGTTCAGTCACCCGTACTTTTCCCATGTGTCATGGTTCAGTCACCCGTACTTTTCCCATGTGTCATGGTTCAGTCACCCGTACTTCTCCAAGGTCTCAGGGTTCAGTCACCCGTACTTTTCCCATGTGTCATGGTTCAGTCACCCGTACTTCTCCCTGGTCTCATGGTTCAGTCACCCGTACTTTTCCCAGGTGTCATGGTTCTGTCACCCGTACTTTTCCCAGGTGTCATGGTTCTGTCACCCGTACTTCTCCCTGGTCTCATGGTTCAGTCACCCGTACTTTTCCCAGGTGTCATGGTTCAGTCACCCGTACTTCTCCCAGGTGTCATGGTTCAGTCACCCGTACTTTTCCCAGGTGTCATGGTTCTGTCACCCGTACTTCTCCCTGGTCTCATGGTTCAGTCACCCATCCTCCCTGATCTCATGGTTCAGTCACCTGTCCTTCTCCCTGGTCTGATGGTTCAGTCACCCGTCTTTCTCCATGGTCTCATCATTCAGTCACCCTTCTTTATCCATTGTGGTTCTGTCACCCGTCCTTCTCCTTGGTCTCATGATTAGTCACTTGTCCTTCTCCCTGGTGTTATGGTTCAGTCACCCGTCTATTTCCATGGTCTCCTTATTCAGTCACCCTTATTTCTCCTTTGTGGTTCAGTCACCCGTCCTCCCTGATCTCATGGTTCAGTCACCCGTCCTGCTCCCTGGTCTCATGGTTCAGTTACCCGTCCTTCACCCTGATCTCATGGTTCAGTCAACTGTCCTTCTCCATGGTCTCGTCATTCAGTCACCTTTCTTTCTCCATTGTGATTCAGTCACCCATCCTTCTCCCTGGTCTCATGATTCAGTCACCCGTCCTTCTCCATGGTCTCATGGTTCAGTTACCCGTCCTTCTCCCTGATCTCATGGTTCAGTCAACCGTCCTTCTCCCTGGTCTCATGGTTCAGTCACCCGTCTTTCTCCATGGTCTCATCATTCAGTCACCTTTCTTTCTCAATTGTGATTCCATCACCCATCCTTCTCCCTGGTCTCATGATTCAGTCATCCGTCCATCTCCCTGGTCTCATGGTTCAGTCACCGTCCTTCTCCCTGGTCTCATGGTTAAGTCACCCGTCCTTCTCCATGGTCTCATCATTCAGTCACCCTTCTGTCTCCATTGTGGTTCAGTCACCTATCCTTTCCCTGGTCTCATGGTTCAGTCACCCGTCCTGCTCCCTGGTCTCATGGTTCAGTCACCCATCCTGCTCCCTGGTCTCATGGTTCAGTCGTATATCACTAAAGGACAAGAATTCCCTAAATCAAATTGGTTCAGGTGTCAGCTAAATGAGTCCCAGATGTCTCCTGACAACCCTCCACACCAAGCAGGAAGTGAGGATAGCATCCTCCAGATGTATTTCACTACCTACACGGCAATCTTCAGCTTCTGCACCCAGGTTTGTAGTCCCAAGAGATAAAACAAAAGGGTACAGATGTAGTTTTGTCCCAGCTGGCATCACATAACTAAATAAGCTGTAGTACCTCTTTTACCAATAAACAGTAGAGGGTGCCGTTGCGACTCCTTCTATTTTATAGTCTCAGTAAAGAACTTCCTTTTAACACTTTCACCATTGTGAGGATAGTATCATGTAAACATCACATGGATGGTCCAAAACAACCCAAACCCAAACTTAATTACATTTCAATGTAACATGTGGTATGCAAACATCACATGAATGGTCCATGTATGGTATGTAAACATCACCTGTAAGGTCCATAACAACCTAAACCACGACTTGATTACATTTCAATGTAACATGTGGTATGTAAACATCACATGTATGGTCCAAAACAACCCAAACCCAGACTTACTTACATTTCAATGTAACATGTGGTATGCAAACATCACATGTATGGTCCATGTATGGTATGTAAACATCGCATGTATGGTCCAAAACAACCCAAACCCAGACTTAATTTTATTTCAATGTAACATGTGGTTTGCAAACATCACATGTATGGTCCATAACAACCCAAACCCAGACTTAATTACATTTTAATGTAATATGTGGTATGTGAACATCACATGTATGGTCCAAAACCAACCAAACCAAGACTTAATTGCATTTCAATGTAACATGTGGTATGTAAACATCACATGTATGGTCCAAACATACATCACATGTATGGTCCAAAACAACCCAAACCCAGACTTAATTGCATTTCAATGTAACATGTGGGATGCAAACATCACATGTATGGTCCAAAACAACCCAAACCCAGACTTAATTACATTTCAATGTAACATGTGGTATGCAAACATCACATGAATGGTCCATGTATGGTATGTAAACATCACCTGTAAGGTCCATAACAACCCAAACCTAGACTTAATTGCATTTCAATGTAACATGTGGTATGTAAACATCACATGTATGGTCCAAAACAACCCAAACCCAGACTTAATTGCATTTCAATGTAACATGTGGTATGCAAACATCACATGTATGGTCCATGTATGGTATGTAAACATCACCTGTATGGTCCAAAACAACCCAAACCCAGACTTAATTACATCTTAATGTAACATGTGGTATGTAAACATCACATGTATGGTCCAAAACAACCCAAACCCAGACTTAATTTTATTTCAATGTAACATGTGGTTTGCAAACATCACATGTATGGTCCAAAACAACCCAAACCCAGACTTGATTACATTTCAATGTAACATGTGGGATGTAAACACATCTATGGTCCAAAACAACCCAAACCCAGACTTGATTACATTTCAATGTAACATGTGGTATGTAAACATCACATGTATGGTCCAAAACCACCGGAACCCAGACTTAAGTACAGTTCAACGTTGCATACCATCCCTTCACTCTCCACTGGTGTGTCTGCACCACTTCATGGCAGTGCTTCGATCAGGACCACCTGTGTTCTGTCGAAATGAGCTACTTAGCATCTAAAGGTTCATAGTCGTTTGTAAACACGGTGTCTTCTGAGCAGGAAGCATGTAGACAATCGCAGAGCGAGGAAGTTGACATTGATGCTAACAATGGAAGTCTATATTTTCATCTGTATAAATCACCATTCAAGCAAGGGATGCCTAAAGTGGGGCCCGGGGGCCAAATTTGGCCCCTTGTTTCATTTCATTTGACCCGCCAAAAGGTGGCTAGCAAAGAAAATCCATAGATTTTACCGTAAAAACCTGGCAGCTCAGTCGGCGAAATAACAGAGGTAGCGTTTTTTCCATTCATAGGGAAAATGACCGTCCATGTTTCTGCAGAAAACTCGCCTAGATTGTACCAAAAAATAACAGTTCCTGTTTTTCGATTGACAGTGATGAACTGTAAAGAAACAAAATGGCCATATATTTTAACGGTAAAAAGACGAAAAATTCTCGCATGAAAACAACAGTGGTACAGTTTTTCAATTGATTGACAGTATTTTGGTGCAGAACCAAACTGCCACAATTGGACCGAACGATCCTGACTACCTCACATTCATATTTGGCGGTGTGAGGCTAGTTTCCTCACTTGGGGTGCATCGCATGGTAAAAATGGTCGTTAGGTTTAGGGACACTTTGGAGCTCGGACGCAGAAAGTTTGGGCATCCCTGGTTTCAACAACGGCAGTTGTCGTGAAAAGAAGAACTAGGACCACGAGAGTCATGCCTGACTACCATGCGGGAGTGGGAGCATTATTTGATACCTGTCGGATTGTGCAACCACTCTTGGGTATTAATAACTCAATCCTAGCCACTCTGCAGTGAGAGCGTTGTTTGATATCTAAATTGGCGTTTTGAAATTTAAGGTACCATTTTTTGGAATTATGCAACCGGTAGCTTTTTTTGGACAAAGCGGCTCATTTCAACAGAACACTAGCATGCGGCAACCGGTTTTCGTGTTTATTTCATTTTTTCTGACTTGGACAGGATGTCTGGGTTAGTTTATGCCTCGTTCCCAGGAAACTGAAGAACTAAGGGCCGGGGGTTGGTCAATGTGTCCAGGACTAGCTGCAGTGCGCTCAGATAACCACCAGGTGGAACCTGTGAGCAGGTAATACTGCATCGTCCTTCTTAACAGGTCAGTAAGGCGTTCTTCACCCGGGCTTAAGTGAGGGCTGAGGCATAAACTAACCCGGTTTATTTTGACAAACATTAGTTTTTCATTGAAATGAAGTCAAAACGAGGACAGTGACATATGAGTGCACTCCAGTAGAGACCGAGGGCCGACAGATGAGATGAGAAGGTCTTGCAAAAGAGAAGACGAAGGAATGTTCTGGACCGTAACTTCCTCATCCTGCAGCTTCTGAAGGCAGTGGCAGATTCCCTCGACAAACAAAAAACAAGTTGAGCAGACATGAAATAAAAGTTGCACCTGGCAAGTCCGCGCTCCCGGCATCTCTCAGATGGCGTGACGGAGGTTTCCATCCAACGACCAAGGTGCTGTGGCTTCAATGGCATGCACTTCTGGGTTCTCTTGTGGCTTTACGTTTTGAAAAGGCGAAACAGGCTGCGTCAACACAACCTCCAACATGGCCGAGCACCTTGGCCACACAGTCAGCCTTGGGAGGGTCTGGGCCTTTCAGGTATCAGATGCGAACCGGCGGTCCGGAGGGCGCTGTGAGGGGTACTTGGGAGCCGCAGTCATAGTCGAGACCGGCCATCCTGGAGCGGCTCATCATTCGACTCTGGGAGTACGCTCGTCTGTCCGTTTGTCTGTCCCTGAAACTGCGGATGTAGCTCTGCAGACACAGACACACGGCAGCGGCTTGAGAACATGAAATCAAAAGCAAGGTCGAGAGGGTTCGGGCGACTTGGCGGGCACGGATGACACAAGCAGTCAGGTTCTTGCCAATGCCCGACCCACCATCGAAAGTTTCCGGAAGATCGGATCAAGTGGAAAGAAGTTATGACTGTTACAAGTTTCGGGTGATATTAGTGCCTTTAAATTCAAGCAGTCTAGTCTTTCCCAACGCCCTGACCCACCATGGACAATTACGGGAAGATCGGAACATGTCGAAGAGACTAAAGATCGTTAGAATTTCCCACCACAAAGGGGCGATATTTGTCTTAAAATCGATGTTTGCTCACGATAAGAACCCGACCTAAAAGCCTGATACTTTATCAGCTCAGAAGGAGATCCAATCATCTGAAGTGCAGTAAGGACAGTTTGGCGTTTTACGGCAAAGGGCAGTTTTGGCCGTCCACTACAGATGGGTACAAATCGAGGTCCCGTTTGTCTGTCCCTGAAACTGTGGCAGCGGCTTGAGAACATGGTCACAAGAAATCAAAAGCAGGATCGAGAGGGTTCAGGCGAGTTGGCGGGCACGGATGACACAAGCAGTCAGGTTCTTGCCAATGCCCGACCCACCATCGAAAGTTTCCGGAAGATCGGATCAAGTGGAAAGAAGTAATGACTGTTACAAGTTTCGGGTGATATTAGTGCCTTTAAATTCAAGCAGTCTAGTCTTTCCCAACGCCCTGACCCACCATGGAAAATTGCGGGAAGATCGGAACATGTCGAAGAGACTAAAGATCTTTAGAATTTCCCACCAAAATGGGGCGATATTTGTCTTGAAATCGATGTTTGCTCACGATAAGAACCCGACCTAAAAGCCTGATACTGTATCAGCTCGGAAGGAGATCCAATCATCTGAACTGCAGTAAGGACAGTTTGGCGTTTTACGGCAAAGGGCAGTTTTGGCCGCCCACTACGGACGAGTACAAATCGGGTTCCCGTTTGTCCGTCCCTGAAACTGTGGCAGCGGCTTGAGAGCATGGTCACAAGAAATCAAAAGCAGGATCGAGAGGGTTCAGGCGAGTTGGCGGGCACGGATGACACAAGCAGTCAGGTTCTTGCCAATGCCCGACCCACCATCGAGTGATTCAGGAAGATCGGATCACATGGAAATAAGTTAAGACGGTTACAATTTTTGGGTGAAATTAGTGCATTTAAGTCAAGCAGTCTAGTCTTTCCCAACGCTCTGACCCACCAAGGACAATTTCGGGCAGATCGGCACACGTCGAAAAGACTTAAGACCGTTAGAATTTTCCGCCACATCCATCCATCATCTTCCGCTTATCCGAGGTCGGGTCGCGGGGGCAGCAGCCTAAGCAGGGAAGCCCAGACTTCCCTCTCTCCAGCCACTTCGTCTAGCTCTTCCCGGGGGATCCCGAGGCGTTCCCAGGCCAGCCGGGAGACATAGTCTTCCCAACGTGTCCTGGGTCTTCCCCGTGGCCTCCTACCAGCTGGACGTGCCCTAAAAACCTCCCTAGGGAGGCGTTCGGGTGGCATCCTGACCAGATGCCTGAACCACCTCATCTGGCTCCTCTCGATGTGGAGGAGCAGCGGCTTTACGTTGAGCTCCTCCCGGATGGCAGAGCTTCTCACCCTATGTCTAAGGGAGAGACCCAAACTCATTTCGGCCGCTTGTACCCGTGATCTTATCCTTTCGGTCATGACCCAAAGCTCATGACCATAGGTGAGGATGGGAACGTAGATCGACCGGTAAATTGAGAGCTTTGCCTTCCGGCTCAGCTCCTTCTTCACCACAACGGATCGATACAACGTCCGCATTACTGAAGACGCCGCACCGATCCGCCTGTCGATCTCACGATCCACTCTTCCCTCACTCGTGAACAAGACTCCTAGGTACTTGAACTCCCCCACTTGGGGCAGGGTCTCCTCCCCAACCCGGAGATGGCACTCCACCCTTTTCCGGGCGAGAACCATGGACTCGGACTTGGAGGTGCTGATTCTCATTCCGGTCGCTTCACACTCGGCTGCGAACCGATCCAGTTAGAGCTGAAGATCCCGGTCAGATGAAGCCATCAGGACCACATCATCTGCAAAAAGCAGAGACCTAATCCTGCGGTTACCAAATCGGAACCCCTTGACTGCGCCTAGAAATTCTGTCCATAAAAGTTATGAACAGAATCGGTGACAAAGGACAGCCTTGGCGGAGTCCAACCCTCACTGGAAACGTGTCCGACTTACTGCCGGCAATGCGAACCAAGCTCTGACACTGATCATACAGGGATCGGACTGCCACAATAAGACAGTCCGGTACCCCATACTCTCTGAGCACTCCCCACAGGACTTCCCGAGGGACACGGTTTTTCCGCCACAATCGGGCGATATTGGTGTTGATATCGATGTTTGCTTACGATCAGACCCCGACCTAAAAGCCTGATACTGTATCAGCTCAGAAGGAGATCTGATCATCTAAAATGCAGGAAGGAGAGTTTGGTGGTTTCGCCGGCCACTACGGATGACTGCACACCTATTTGTAGTCATTGGTAGCGGCTGTTTGAAAAGTCCTCCTCGCCGTCCAACAGCCTGTACTTGAGATTCGATGCCACATCCTAGTCACCCTAACTTCCAAATGATTGTCAGCATTGTTCTGAGAGCAATTTAAGCACTAAAGTAATCCTAATTTGTAATATTGCCAGTAACCCGAACGAAATAAGCTTTTCTTTTTCAGAAGCATTTTTTACCGTCGTAATTGGAAGGTCAATAACTTGTCGTTATGGTAAATAAGTAAACAAACAATGAAAACAAAATGGACTCTCGATCTCTGTAGGCAACATTGAACATTTTGAAGGGAGGTTTTTTTTACCCCGGTTGGGAATAATTGGGTCTTCTGAAATGTTGTGGGTGCACCTTATGTGCCGTTGTGGTTTATAGTCCAGTGTGGCTAACATGTTTTATTTTAATCTAGTGGTTTGTATACTGCCGCGGTTTATAGTCCAGTGTGGCTAACATGTTTTATTTTAATTTAGTGGCTTGGGCTTGTATACTGCCATGGTTTATAGTCCAGTGTGGCTAACATGTTTTATTTTAATTTAGTGGCTTGGGCTTGTATACTGCCGCGGTTTATAGTCCAGTGTGGCTAACATGTTTTATTTTAATTTAGTGGCTTGGGCTTGTATACTGCCGCGGTTTATAGTCCAGTGTGGCTAACATGTTTTATTTTAATCTAGTGGCTTGGGCTTGTATACTGCCGCGGTTTATAGTCCAGTGTGGCTAACATGTTTTATTTTAATTTAGTGGCTTGGGCTTGTATACTGCCGCGGTTTATAGTCCAGCGTGGCTAACATGTTTTATTTTAAATCTAGTCGCTTGGGCTTGTATACTGCCGCGGTTTATAGTCCAGTGTGGCTAACATGTTTTATTTTAATCTAGTGGCTTGGGCTTGTATGCTGCCATGGTTTATAATCCAGTGTGGCTAACATGTTTTATTTTAATTTAGTGGCTTGGGCTTGTATACTGCCGCGGTTTATAGTCCAGTGTGGCTAACATGTGTTATTTTAATTTAGTGGCTTGGGCTTGTATACTGCCGCGGTTTATAGTCCAGTGTGGCTAACATGTTTTATTTTAATCTAGTGGCTTGGGCTTGTATACTGTCGCGGTTTATAGTCCAGTATGGCTAACATGTTTTATTTTAATCTAGTGGCTTGGCTTGTATACTGCCGCGGTTTATAGTCCAGTGTGGCTAACATGTTTTATTTTGATCTAGTGGCTTGGGCTTGTATACTGCCACGGTTTATAGTCCAGTGTGGCTAACATGTTTTATTTTAATCTAGTGGCTTGGGCTTGTATACTGCCGCGGTTTATAGTCCAGTGTGGCTAACATGTTTTATTTTAATCTAGTGGCTTGGGCTTGTATACTGCCATGGTTTATAGTCCAGTGTGGCTAACATGTTTTATTTTAATCTAGTGGCTTGGGCTTGTATACTGCCGCGGTTTATAGTCCAGTGTGGCTAACATGTTTTATTTTAATTTAGTGGCTTGGGCTTGTATACTGCCGCGGTTTATAGTCCAGTGTGGCTAACATGTTTTATTTTAAGATAGTGGCTTGGGCTTGTATACTGCCGCGGTTTATAGTCCGACGCCTCGGGCATATGAAACATGTTTTTTTTCTTCTAAAATTCAGTGGGTGTGGCTTATCATTTAGTGCGCCTAATGTAAGAAAAAAAAATCCTATTAAATGTAGTGGGTGGAGCTTAGATATTGGTGTGTTTTATAATCTGAAGCAGCTAATATGAGGTAGAAAAAAAACATTTTCTTTTGACATTTAGTGGGTGTGGCTTATAGTCCAATGTGGCTAATATACGAACAAATATATATTTTTTATTTATTTAGTGGGTATTGCTTGTATATCGTTGGGCCTTATATACTGCCGCGGCTGATACATGAAAACAATTACTTTTTCTTCTAGAATTTAGTGGATGCGGCTTATATACGGGTGCGGCTTATAGTCCAGAAAATACGGTAATTTTCCCCCCAAAATTTCCACCAAAATACCGTATTTTCTGGAGTTTTTCACACTTGTGGTCCTAAAAGGTAAATAACGTATTTTCTGGACTATTTCCCACTTCTGGTCCTAAAAAGGTAAAGTTCCCCCCAAAATAACGCATTTTCTGGACTATTTCACACTTTTGGACCTAAAAGGTAAATACCGTATTTTCGGGACTATTTCCCACTTCTGGTCATAAGAAGGAAAAGTTCCCCCCAAAATAAAGTATTTTCTGGACTATTTCACACTTCTGGACCTAAAAGGTAAATACCGTATATTCTGGACTATTTCCCACTTTTGGTCCTAAAAAGGTAAAGTTCCCCCAAAATACCGTATTTTCTGGACTATTTCACACTTTTGGACCCCAAAGGTAAAGTTGCCCCAAAATATTGTATTTTCTGGATTATTTCCCACTTCTGGTCCTAAAAAGGTAAAGTTCCCCCCAAAATAACGTATTTTCTAGACTATTTCACACTTTTGGACCTAAAAGGTAAATACCGTATTTTCGGGACTATTTCCCACTTCTGGTCCTAAAAAGGTAAAGTTCCCCCCAAAATAAAGTATTTTCTGGACTATTTCACACTTCTGGACCTAAAAGGTAAAGTTCCCCCAAAATACCGTATTTTCTGGACTATTTCACACTTTTGGACCCCAAAGGTAAAGTTGCCCCAAAATATTGTATTTTCTGGACTATTTCCCACTTCTGGTCCTAAAAAGGTAAAGTTCCCCCCAAAATAACGTATTTTCTGGACTATTTCACGCTTCTGGACCTAAAATGTAAATACGGTATTTTCTGGACTATTTCCCACTTCTGGTCCTAAAAAGGTAAAGTTCCCCCAAAATAACATATTTTCTGGACTATTTCACACCTCTGGTCCTAAAATGTAAATACCGTATTTTCTGGACTATTTCACACTTCTGGACCTAAAATGTAAATACCGTATTTTCTGGACTATTTCACACCTCTGGTCCTAAAATGTAAATACCGTATTTTCTGGACTATTTCACACTTCTGGACCTAAAATGTAAATACCGTATTTTCTGGACTATTTCACACTTCTGGACCTAAAATGTAAATACCGTATTTTCTGGACTATTTCACACTTCTGGACCTAAAAGGTAAATACCGTATTTTCTGGACTATTTCACACTTCTGGACCTAAAATGTAAATACCGTATTTTCTGGACTATTTCACACTTCTGGACCTAAAAGGTAAATACCGTATTTTCTGGACTATTTCCCACTTCTGGTCCTAAAAAGGTAAAGTTCCCCCCAAAATAACATATTTTCCGGACTATTTCCCACTCCTGGTCCTAAAAAGGTAAAGTTCCCCCAAAATAACATATTTTCCGGACTATTTCACACTTTTGGACCCCAAAGGTGAAGTTGCCCCAAAATACCATATTTTCTGGACTATTTCCCACTTCTGGTCCTAAGAAGGTAAAGTTCCCCCAAAATAACATATTTTCTGGACTATTTCACACTTCTGGACCTAAAATGTAAATACCGTATTTTCTGGACTATTTCCCACTTCTGGTCCTAAGAAGGTAAAGTTCCCCCAAAATAACATATTTTCTGGACTATTTCACACTTCTGGACCTAAAATGTAAATACCGTATTTTCTGGACTATTTCCCACTTCTGGTCCTAAGGAGGTAAAGTTCCCCCAAAATAACATATTTTCCGGACTATTTCCCACTTCTGGTCCTAAAAAGGTAAAGTTCCCCCCAAAATAACATATTTTCTGGACTATTTCCCATTTCTGGTCCTAAAAAGCTAAAGTTCCCCCCAAATACCGTATTTTCTGGACTATTTCACACTTTTGGACCCCAAAGGGAAAGTTGCCCCAAAATATTGTATTTTCTGGACTATTTCCCACTTCTGGTCCTAAAAAGGTAAAGTTCCCCCCAAAATAATGTGTATTCTGGACTATTTCACACTTCTGGACCTAAAAGGTAAATAACGTATTTTTTGGACTATTTCCCACTTTTGGTGCTAAAAAGGTAAAGTTCCCCCAAAATACCGTATTTTCTGGACTATTTCACACTTTTGGACCCCAAAGGTAAATACGGTATTTTCTGGACTATTTCCCACTTCTGGTCCTGGAAAGGTAAAGTTCACCCAAAATAACATATTTTCCGGACTATTTCCCACTTCTGGTCCTAAAAAGGTAAAGTTCCCCCCAAAATAACGTATCTTCCGCACTATTTCACACTTCTGGACCTAAAGTGTAAATACAATATTTTCTGGACTATTTCCCACTTCTGGTCCTAAAAAGGTAAAGTTCCCCCCAAAATAACGTATTTTCTGGACTATTTCACACTTCTGGACCTAAAATGTAAATACCTTATTTTCTGGACTATTTCCCACTTCTGGTCCTAAAAAGGTAAAGTTCCCCCAAAATAACATATTTTCTGGACTATTTCACACTTTTGGACCCCAAAGGTAAAGTTCCCCCCAAAATAACATATTTTCTGGACTATTTCCCATTTCTGGTCCTAAAAAGGTAAAGTTCCCCCAAAATACCGTATTTTCTGGACTATTTCACACTTTTGGACCCCAAAGGGAAAGTTGCCCCAAAATATTGTATTTTCTGGACTATTTCACACTTCTGGTCCTGAAAAGGTAAAGTTCCCCCCAAAATAAAGTATTTTCTGGACTATTTCACACTTCTGGACCTAAAAGGTAAATACCGTATTTTCTGGACTATTTCCCACTTCTGGTCCTAAAAAGGTAAAGTTCCCCCCAAAATAACATATTTTCTGGACTATTTCCCATTTCTGGTCCTAAAAAGGTAAAGTTCCCCCAAAATACTGTATTTTCTGGACTATTTCACACTTTTGGACCCCAAAGGTAAAGTTGCCCCAAAATATTGTATTTTCTGGACTATTTTCCACTTCTGGTCCTAAAAAGGTAAAGTTCCCCCCAAAATAACGTATATTCTGGACTATTTCACACTTCTGGACCTAAAAGGTAAATAACGTATTTTCTGGACTATTTCCCACTTATGGTCCTAAAAAGGTAAAGTTACCCCAAAATACCGTATTTTCTGGACTATTTCACACTTTTGGACCCCAAAGGTAAAGTTCCCCCAAAATACCGTATTTTCTGGACTATTTCACACTTTTGGACCCCAAAGGTAAAGTTACCCCAAAATATTGTATTTTCTGGACTCTTTCACACTTCTGGACCTAAAATGTAAATACGTATTTTCTGGACTATTTCCCACTTCTGGTCCTAAGAAGGTAAAGTTCCCCCAAAATAACATATTTTCCGGACTATTTCCCACTTCTGGTCCTAAAAAGGTAAAGTTCCCCCCAAAATAACGTATATTCTGGACTATTTCACACTTCTGGACCTAAAATGGAAATACGGTATTTTCTGGACAATTTCCCACTTCTGGTCCTAAAAATGTAAAGTTCCCCCCAAAGTAACGTATTTTCTGGACTATTTCAGACTTCTGGACCCCTAATGTAAAGTTGCCCCAAAATAACATATTTTCTGGACTATTTCACACTTCTGGACCTAAAATGTAAATACCGTATTTTCTGGACTATTTCACACTTCTGGACCTAAAAGGTAAATACCGTATTTTCTGGACTATTTCCCACTTCTGGTCCTAAAAAGGTAAAGTTCCCCCCAAAATAACATATTTTCCGGACTATTTCCCACTTCTGGTCCTAAAAAGGTAAAGTTCCCCCAAAATAACATATTTTCCGGACTATTTCACACTTTTGGACCCCAAAGGTGAAGTTGCCCCAAAATACCATATTTTCTGGACTATTTCCCACTTCTGGTCCTAAGAAGGTAAAGTTCCCCCAAAATAACATATTTTCTGGACTATTTCACACTTCTGGACCTAAAATGTAAATACCGTATTTTCTGGACTATTTCCCACTTCTGGTCCTAAGAAGGTAAAGTTCCCCCAAAATAACATATTTTCTGGACTATTTCACACTTCTGGACCTAAAATGTAAATACCGTATTTTCTGGACTATTTCCCACTTCTGGTCCTAAGAAGGTAAAGTTCCCCCAAAATAACATATTTTCCGGACTATTTCCCACTTCTGGTCCTAAAAAGGTAAAGTTCCCCCCAAAATAACATATTTTCTGGACTATTTCCCATTTCTGGTCCTAAAAAGGTAAAGTTCCCCCCAAATACCGTATTTTCTGGACTATTTCACACTTTTGGACCCCAAAGGGAAAGTTGCCCCAAAATATTGTATTTTCTGGACTATTTCCCACTTCTGGTCCTAAAAAGGTAAAGTTCCCCCCAAAATAATGTGTATTCTGGACTATTTCACACTTCTGGACCTAAAAGGTAAATAACGTATTTTTTGGACTATTTCCCACTTTTGGTGCTAAAAAGGTAAAGTTCCCCCAAAATACCGTATTTTCTGGACTATTTCACACTTTTGGACCCCAAAGGTAAAGTTGCCCCAAAATATTGTATTTTCTGGACTATTTACCACAGTATTTCCTGGACTATTTCACACTTCTGGACCTAAAATGTAAATACGGTATTTTCTGGACTATTTCCCACTTCTGGTCCTGGAAAGGTAAAGTTCACCCAAAATAACATATTTTCCGGACTATTTCCCACTTCTGGTCCTAAAAAGGTAAAGTTCCCCCCAAAATAACGTATCTTCCGCACTATTTCACACTTCTGGACCTAAAGTGTAAATACAATATTTTCTGGACTATTTCCCACTTCTGGTCCTAAAAAGGTAAAGTTCCCCCCAAAATAACGTATTTTCTGGACTATTTCACACTTCTGGACCTAAAATGTAAATACCTTATTTTCTGGACTATTTCCCACTTCTGGTCCTAAAAAGGTAAAAGTTCCCCCAAAATAACATATTTTCTGGACTATTTCACACTTTTGGACCCCAAAGGTAAAGTTCCCCCCAAAATAACATATTTTCTGGACTATTTCCCATTTCTGGTCCTAAAAAGGTAAAGTTCCCCCAAAATACCGTATTTTCTGGACTATTTCACACTTTTGGACCCCAAAGGGAAAGTTGCCCCAAAATATTGTATTTTCTGGACTATTTCACACTTCTGGTCCTGAAAAGGTAAAGTTCCCCCCAAAATAAAGTATTTTCTGGACTATTTCACACTTCTGGACCTAAAAGGTAAATGCCGTATTTTCTGGACTATTTCCCACTTCTGGTCCTAAAAAGGTAAAGTTCCCCCCAAAATAACATATTTTCTGGACTATTTCCCATTTCTGATCCTAAAAAGGTAAAGTTCCCCCAAAATACTGTATTTTCTGGACTATTTCACACTTTTGGACCCCAAAGGTAAAGTTGCCCCAAAATATTGTATTTTCTGGACTATTTTCCACTTCTGGTCCTAAAAAGGTAAAGTTCCCCCCAAAATAACGTATATTCTGGACTATTTCACACTTCTGGACCTAAAAGGTAAATAACGTATTTTCTGGACTATTTCCCACTTATAGTCCTAAAAAGGTAAAGTTACCCCAAAATACCGTATTTTCTGGACTATTTCACACTTTTGGACCCCAAAGGTAAAGTTCCCCCAAAATACCGTATTTTCTGGACTATTTCACACTTTTGGACCCCAAAGGTAAAGTTGCCCCAAAATATTGTATTTTCTGGACTCTTTCACACTTCTGGACCTAAAATGTAAATACGTATTTTCTGGACTATTTCCCACTTCTGGTCCTAAGAAGGTAAAGTTCCCCCAAAATAACATATTTTCCGGACTATTTCCCACTTCTGGTCCTAAAAAGGTAAAGTTCCCCCCAAAATAACGTATATTCTGGACTATTTCACACTTCTGGACCTAAAATGGAAATACGGTATTTTCTGGACAATTTCCCACTTCTGGTCCTAAAAATGTAAAGTTCCCCCAAAATAACATATTTTCCGGACTATTTCCCACTTCTGGTCCTAAAAAGGTAAAGTTCCCCCAAAATACCGTATTTTCTGGACTATTTCACACTTTTTGGCCCCAATGGTAAAGTTGCCCCAAAATATTGTATTTTTTGGACTATTTCCCACTTGTGGTCCTAAAAAGGTAAAGTTCCCCCCAAAATAACGTATTTTCTGGACTCTTTCCCACTTTTGGTCCTAAAAAGGTAAAGTTCCCCCCAAAATAACGTATATTCTGGACTATTTCACACTTCTGGACCTAAAATGGAAATACGGTATTTTCTGGACAATTTCCCACTTCTGGTCCTAAAAATGTAAAGTTCCCCCCAAAGTAACGTATTTTCTGGACTATTTCAGACTTCTGGACCCCTAATGTAAAGTTGCCCCAAAATAACATATTTTCTGGACTATTTCCCACTTCTGGTCCTAAAAAGATAAAGTTCCCCCCAAAATACCGTATTTTCTGGACTATTTCACACTTTTGGACCCCAAAGGTAAAGTTCCCCCCAAAATAACATATTTTCTGGACTATTTCCCACTTCTGGTCCAAAAAAGGCAAAGTTCCCCAAAAATAACATATTTTCTGGACTATTTCACACTTCTGGTCCTAAAAAGGTAAAGTTCCCCCCAAAATACCGTATTTTCTGGACGATTTCACACTTTTGGACCCCAAAGGTAAAGTTCCCCCCAAAATAACATATTTTCTGGACTATTTCCCACTTCTGGTCCAAAAAAGGCAAAGTTCCCCCAAAATAACATATTTTCTGGACTATTTCACACTTCTGGACCTAAAAAGGTAAAGTTCCCCCCAAAATAACGAATTTTCTGGACTATTTCACACTTTTGGACCTAAAAGGTAAATACCGTATTTTCGGGACTATTTCCCACTTCTGGTCCTAAAAAGGTAAAGTTCCCCCCAAAATAAAGTATTTTCTGGACTATTTCACACTTCTGGACCTAAAAGGTAAAGTTCCCCCAAAATACCGTATTTTCTGGACTATTTCACACTTTTGGACCCCAAAGGTAAAGTTGCCCCAAAATATTGTATTTTCTGGACTATTTCCCACTTCTGGTCCTAAAAAGGTAAAGTTCCCCCAAAATACTGCATTTTCTGGACACCAGCACACCACTACATCTGAAAAATTTTTTTTTTTTTTCTTCCATATGTTAAATGCACCGGACTATAAGCCACAGATGTGAAATTAGTTTTTCACACATAACCATTCTGAAAATGTTTATTTACGTACTTTAATTGTTTACAAACAGTGTCTGCAACAAGGCAGTAAAATGGCCAATCAAACAAAACAGAAGTCATGGTCATGGAGCCGCTAACGGTGCTAGCTTGCTCTCCAACCAGCTAAACTGACTCAATAATTCCACGGTGACGTTTTGGTGGATTTACTGAGTAATTTGTGAAAAGTGAAGTGAATTATTATTTATAGAGCGCTTTTCTCTAGTGACTCAACGCGCTTTAACATAGTGAAAGCCAATATCTAAGTGTGGGTGGCACTGGCAGCAGGTGGGTAAAGTGTCTTGCCCGCGGACACAACGGCAGCGACTAGGATGGCGGAAACGGGGATCAAACCTGGAACCCTCAGGTTGCTGGCACGACCACTCTACCAACCGAGCTAAACCGCCCACAAGTCAGGTGTGGTGGTATCTCCTGCTGCGGTGAAGCCAAGTCAGAACTGCTTTGCTACTTGGGCGTTAATTGAGAAAGTACAAAAAAAAAATGGGCACAATCTATAAAGAAGTAGATATTTTTAGTCACTATATTTTTGGGGATTGAAATAGTACAGTGCATTTATTAATAGGGCTGTAAATCTGTGGTGTTGACCGCGTTCCAGGACATGCTAAATGAACAATTATCTCTACGTGATTTCGAAAGGACGCAAGTCACAAAAGCCTTTGTTTGAAATTATTTTGTCTTTCTGGTGTTTTATTTTGAAATAATCCCCACTTCTGCTCATGTGTCTCAATTTAGGGCGGCGGTTTGGTGTGATGGATGTGAGGGGGAGGAGCTTCCCCCACACAAATACACATTTGGTTGTGGAGGGGGAGGAGCTTCCTCCACACAAATACACTATTTGTTGTGGAGGGGGAGGAGCTTCCTCCACACAAATACACATTTTGTTGTGGAGGGGGAGGAGCTTCCTCCACACAAATACACTATTTGTTGTGGAGGGGGAGGAGCTTCCCCCACACAAATACACATTTAGTTGTGGAGGGGGAAGAGCTTCCCTACACAAATAATACAAATTTTGTTGCGGAGGGGGAGGAGCTTCCCAACACAAATAATACAAATTTTGTTGTGGAGGGGGAGGAGCTTCCCAACACAAATAATACAAATTTTGTTGTGGAGGGGGAGGAGCTTCCCAACACAAATAATACAAATTTTGTTGTGGAGGGGGAGAGCTTCCCAACACAAATAATACAAATTTTGTTGTGGAGGGGGAGGAGCTTCCCAACACAAATAATACAAATTTTGTTGTGGAAGGGGAGGAGCTTCCTCCACACAAATACACATTTTATCGTGGAGGGGGAGGAGCTTCCCCAACACAAATAATAGACATTTTGTTGTGGAGTGGGAGGGGCTTGCTCCATACAAAGACACATTTTGTTGTGGAGGGGGAGGAGCTTCCCCCACACAAATACACATTTTGTTGTGGACAGGGAGGAGCTTCTCCAACACAAATAATAGACATTTTGTTGTGGAGTGGGAGGGGCTTGCTCCATACAAAGACACATTTTGTTGTGGAGGGGGAGGAGCTTCCCCCACACAAATACACATTTTGTTGTGGACAGGGAGGAGCTTCTCCAACACAAATAATAGACATTTTGTTGTGGAGGGGGAGGAGCTTGCTCCACACTGACACATTTTGTTGTGGAGGGGGAGGAGCTTCTCCACACAAATAATACACAATTTGTTGTGGAGGGGGAGGAACTTCTCCACACAAAGACACATTTTGTTGCGGAGGGGGAGGAGCTTCCCCAACACAAATAATACACAATTTGTAGTGGAGAGGGAGGAGCTTCCTCCACACAAAAATACACATTTTTGTTGTGGAGGGGGAGGAGCTTTCCCAACACAAATACATATATTTTTGTGGAGAGGGAGGAGCTTCGTCCACACAAGTAATAGATAGTTTGCCGTGGAGGGGGAGGAGCTTCCTCCACACAAATACACTATTTGTTGTGGAGGGAGAGGAGCTTCCCCAACACAAATAATAGACATTTTGTTGTGGAGGGGGAGGAGCTTCCTCCACACAGACACATTTTGTTGTGGAGGGGGAGGAGCTTCCCCAACACAAATAATACACATTTTGTTGTGGAGGGGGAGGAGCTTCCTCCACACAAACATTTTGTTGCGGAGGGGGAGGACCTTCCCCAACACAAATAATACACAATTTGTTGTGGAGGGGGAGGAGCTTCTCCACACAAAGACACATTTTGTTGCTGAGGAGGAGGAGCTTCCCCAACACAAATAATACACAATTTGTAGTGGAGGGGGAGGAGCTTCCTCCACACAAAAATACACATTTTTGTTGTGGAGGGGGAGGAGCTTGCTCCACACAGACACATTTTGTTGTGGAGGGGGAGGAGCTTCCCCAACACAAATAATACACATTTTGTTGTGGCGGGGAGGAGCTTCCTGATCACAAATACACGTTTTGTTGTGGAGGGGGAGGAGCTTTTCCACACAAATAACACACATTTTGTTGTGGAGGGGGAGGAGCTTCCTCCACACAAATAATACACAATTTGTTGTGGAGGGGGAGGAGCTTCTCCACACAAAGACACATTTTGTTGCGGAGGGGGAGGAGCTTCCCTAACACAAATAATACACAATTTGTAGTGGAGGGGGAGGAGCTTCCTCCACACAAAAATACACATTTTTGTTGTGGAGCGGGAGGAGCTTCCCCAACACAAATAATAGACATTTTGTTGTGGAGGGGGAGGAGCTTCCTCCACACAGACACATTTTGTTGTGGAGGGGGAGGAGCTTCCCCAACACAAATAATACACATTTTGTTGTGGAGGGGGAGGAGCTTCCTCCACACAAATAAACATTTTGTTGTGGAGGGGGAGGAGCTTCCCCAACACAAATAATACACAATTTGTTGTGGAGGGGGAGGAGCTTCTCCACACAAAGACACATTTTGTTGCCGAGGAGGAGGAGCTTCCCCAACACAAATAATACACCATTTGTAGTGGAGGGGGAGGAGCTTCGTCCACACAAGTAATAGACATTTTGTCGAGGAGGGGGAGGAGCTTCCTCCACACGAATAATAGACCATTTGTAGTGGAGGGGGAGGAGCTTCGTCCACACAAGTAATAGACATTTTGTCGAGGAGGGGGAGGAGCTTCCTCCACACGAATAATAAATATTTTGTCGTGGAGGGGAGGAGCTTCCCCAACACAAATACACATTTTGTTGTGGAGGGGGAGGAGCTTCCCCAACACAAATAATACACAATTTGTTGAGGGGGAGGAGCTTCCCCAACACAAATAATACACAATTTGTTGTGGAGGGGGAGGAGCTTCCCCAACACAAATAATACACAATTTGTTGTGGAGGAGGAGGAGCTTCCTCCACACAAATAATAGACAGGAAGAAGAAGGTGTTTGGTTACCAGATGTGGAAGATGGACAAATCTTACCGCTGACAGCACGTCTCCTTCTAAGCGCTTCTTGGGGAGTGGCTTGCGGTGGAAGGCGGGCTCGGCGTGAGGAGGCGGGGCTTTGGGCGCCTGCGAGGTGTTGGCGGGGTGGTGGTACTGTGGGGGGTGCACCTTCTTCTTCTTCTTCTTCTTCTCCTTCCTCAGCTTCTCTTCTCGCTGCCGGATGCGCATCAGCTGGACTCGCCTCTGCTGCCGACTCACCACCACTGCAGCCAGAGCAGAAGATCATCTCAAGTCAGAACCCAGACCTACTTCCCCTTCCTGCCTGCATGACATATTGGGAGTGAGAACCCAGACCTACTTCACCTTCCACCCTGCATTAGTGTGTGTGTGTGTGTGTGCATGTTTGTAAAGTGAATTATATTTATATAGCGCTTTTTCTCTAGTGACTCAAAGCGCTTTACATAGTGAAAGCCAATATGTAAGTTACATTTAAAGCAGTGTGGGTGGCACTGGGAGCAGGTGGGGTAAGTGTCTTGCCCAAGGACACAACGGCAGCGACTAGGATGGCGGAAGCAAGAATCGAACCTGCAACCCTCCAGTTGCCGGCACAGCCGCTCTACCAACCGAGCAATACCGCCCTCCTGGCCATTGTGTGTGAGTGTGTGTGTGTGCGAGTGTCTGTGTGTGCAAGTGAGTGAGTGAGTGTGTGTGTGAGAGAGTGTGTGTGTGTGCACACTGGTGTGTGAGAGTGTGAGAGTGTGTGTGTGTGTGTGTGTGTTTGTGAGTGAGAGAGAGAAAGAGAGAGGGTGTGTGTGTGAATGTGTGTGAGAGAGAGAGAGAGAAAGAGAGAGTGTGTGTGTGTGTGTGTGTGAAAGACAGAGAGAGAGAGAGTGTGTGTGTGTGTGTGTGAAAGACAGAGAGAGAGAGTGTGTGTGTGTGTGAGAGAGAGAGAGACAGAGCGTGAGTGTGTGTGTGAGAGAGAGAGAGAGAGAGTGTGTAAGAGAGAGAGAGCGTGAGAGTGTGTGTGAGAGGGAAAGAGAGTGTGTGTGTGAGCGAGAGAGAAAGAGATAAAGAAAAGAGAGAAAGAGAAAGAGAGAGCAAGTGTGTGTTTGTGTGAGAGAGAGAGAGACTGTGCGAGAGAGAGAGAGCGTGAGAGTGTGTGTGAGAGAGAAAGAGGGTGTGTGTGAGTGAGAGAGAGAAAGAAAGAAAGACAGAGAGAGAAAGAAAGAGAAAGAGAAAGAGAGAGAGAGTGTGTTTGTGTGTGTGAGAAAGAGAGAGACTGTGTGTGAGCGAGAGAGAGAGAGAGTGTGTGTAAGAGAGAGAGAGCGTGAGAGTGTATGTGAGAGAGAAAGAGAGTGTGTGTGTGAGCGAGAGAGAGAGAGATAGAGAAAGAAAAGAGAGAAAGAGAGAGCGAGTGTGTGTTTGTGGGTGAGAGAGAGCGTGAGAGTGAGTGCAAGAGAGAAAGAGAGTGTGTGTGTGAGCGAGAGAGAGAGAGGAAGAGGAGAGAATGTGTGAGAGAGAGAGAGAGCGTGAGTGTGTGTGAGAGAGAGAGTGTGTGTGTGAGTGAGAGAGAGAAAGACAGAAAGAGAGAGAAAGAAAGAGAGAGCGAGAGTGTGTGTGTGTGTGTGTGAGAGAGAGAGAGAGCGTGAGAGTGAGTGTGAGAGAGAAAGAGAGTGTGTGTGTGAGCGAGATAGAGAGAGAGGAAGAGAGAGTGTGTGAGAGAGAGAGAGAAAGACAGAAAGAGAGAGAGAGAAAGAGAGAGAGAGAGAAAGAGAGAGAGAGAAAGCGACAGTGTGTATGTGTGTGTGTGAGAGAGAGAGAGAGAGAGAGAGAGCGTGAGAGTGTGTGTGAGCAAGAGAGACTGTGTGTGTGAGTGAGAGAGAGAAAGAGAGAAAGAGAGAGAGAGAGAGAGAAAGAGAAAGAGAGAGAAAGAGAAAGAGAGAGAGAGTGTGTTTGTGTGTGTGAGAAAGAAAAAGACTGTGTGTGAGCGAGAGAGAGAGAGAGAGAGAGAGTGTGTAAGAGAGAGAGAGCTTGAAAGTGTGTGTGAGAGAGAAAGAGAGAGACTGTGTGTGAGTGAGAGAGAGAGAGAAAAAAAGAGAGAGAGTGTGTGTGTGTGTGTGACGGGCCTATTCTGGGCAGCATCTGTGGTCATGTGATTCCCCCGCCCCCAAGTGCCTACTTTACCCACAATGCCCCATTTCCAAGCTCCCCCCCTGCCCACCAACTAACAGCTGCTCCCCCTGCAACCTCCCCCATGCTCTGTTGTTGTCATGACAACCAACACAAGGCCCACTTTACTGCTGACAACACGGACACACACTTCACTACTTTTCAAGGAAACAACAACTATTTGTTGCCATATATTACACGCACCAAAAGTACCTTATTGCCAAGGGACATGTCAGCAAATATGAACATTGCTGTGCGTATACTTTTGACTGCTCACATTTCCAGTAGAGCCATAATAAATTCATAAAAGAAGCAAACTTCATGAATGTTTTTTGTGAGCAACAAGTATGTGCTCCAATCACTACATCACAACTAAATTAGAAATGATTGTAAAGTCAAGACAGCCATGACATCATGTTCTTTACAAGTGTACCTACACTTTTGACCACCGCTATACATCACTTAATGGCCTGTAATTATTGCCTGTTATTACATGTGTTATTACATGTGTTATCAGACCCTTTGAAGCCTTACTTCAAAAACAAAAACTTCAAATGTCTGTCGGGAGACGTTTCATGAGAGCGGAGTGCGCATGTGTGCCTTTAAAAGGCGCTGCCTGTCGCTAAGTGAGGTGTGACGCTCAGAGCATCATTTTAGCTCAGCGGCGTTTGTTAGCTTAGCGGCGTTTGTTAGCTCAGCGCCGTTTGTTAGCTTAGTGGCGTTTGTTAGCTATGCGCCGTTTGTTAGCTTAGCGGCGGCTCTGTTCAACCTTTTCACTGGATTGTGTTAGCGCAATTTGATAAAGAGTGCTGTGGTCTCCTTGTCCACATCCCTCTAATGCAGGGTTGTCACTTCAATCATTGATTAGTTGTTCATTATTCCCTTGTGGTAGTAGTAGTAGTAGTAGTGTGTGTACTTAGCCTCCATGTTTGCTGTGTGATGTTGCCTCTCCCTATTTAGCATCAAGTTCATGCTACTGCTGCTTGGTGCTTTCCATACATCCAACCATTTTCTACCGCTTATTCCCTTTGGGGTCGCGGGGGGGAGGGGGCGCTGGTGCCTACCTCAGCTACAATCGGGTGGAAGGCGGGGTACACCCTGGACAAGTCGCCACCTCATCGCAGGGCCAACACAGATAGACAGACAACATTCACACTCAATCAACCTATCCCCAGGTGCATGACTTTGGAAGTGGGAGGGGCCTATCCCCAAGTGCATGTCTTTGGAGGGGGGAGGGGCCTATCCCCAGGTGCATGTCTTTGGAAGTGGGAGGGGCCTATCCCCAGGTGCAATCTTTGGAGGTGGGAGGGGCCTATCCCCAGGTGCACTCTTTGGAGGTGGGAGGGGCCTATCCCCAGGTGCACTCTTTGGAGGTGGGAGGGGCTTATCCCCAGGTGCATGTCTTTGGAAGTGGGAGGGGCCTATCCCCAGGTGCATGTCTTTGGAAGTGCGAGGGGCCTATCTTCAGGTGCATGTCTTTGGAAGTGGGAGGGGCCTATCCCCAAGTGCATGTCTTTGGAAGGGGGAGGGGCCTATCCCCAGGTGCATGTCTTTGGAAGTGGGAGGGGCCTATCCCCAAGTGCATGTCTTTGGAGGGGGGAGGGGCCTACCCCCAGGTGCATGTCTTTGGAAGTGGGAAGGGCCTATCCCCAGGTGCACTTTTTGGAGGTGGGAGGGGCCTATCCCCAGGTGCACTCTTTGGAGGTGGGAGGGGCCTATCCCCAGGTGCATGTCTTTGGAAGTGGGAGGGGCCTATCCCAAAATGCATGTCTTTGGAAGTGGGAGGGGCCTATTCCCAAGTGCATGTCTTTGGAGGTGGGAGGGGCCTATCCCCAAGTGCATGTCTTTGGGGGGGAGGGGCCTATCCCCAGGTGCATGTCTTTGGAAGTGGGAGGGGCCTATCCCCAGGTGCATGTCTTTGGAAGTGGGAGGAAGCCGGAGTACCCGGAGGGAACCCACGCATTCATGGGGAGAACATGCAAACTCCACACAGAAAGATCCCGAGCCTGGGTTTGAACCCAAGATTGCAGGACCTTGCTGTGCTTGTTGACATAAAACCACATCAAAAGATTACTCGTCACTAGCACAATTTTAACAAATGACCATAGTGCCACATGATAGTTGTATTGTTTCTTGTGTATCGTTTTTTTTGTCCATTTGTGCATCTTTCTTTTGTTTTGTGCACTTTTCGGCCGACTCTGCCTCCCAGGGCCTAGGCGTGCACCAGGACGCAACACTAGTCACATGACTAAAAGAGGTAAATTGTGTGTTGCGGCACACATAGTCCTTCACCATACACCACCTTTGGATCTAGTTCACACATACCATTCCTTTGTTGTTTAAGTAAATGATATTGTTCAATATTGCCCCCTTGTAGTTCTGTGCTGTCACAACTCCCTCCTTCCATCCATAACATTGTGGACCATAAAGCAGAGGTGTCCAAAGTGCGGCCCGTGGGCCATTTCTAGCCAGCCGCTAGCTTTTTTTTATTGGCCACTTAACATGAAGCGGATTGATTATTAATGAGGAGTATTAGCGCTAAAAGTAAAACACAAAAAAGTAAGACGGCAATGTTAATTGTTTAGCACATCTGAAGGAACATAATAAAGCATTTTTTGTTTCCAAACGCCATTTTCTCCATTCTAAACACAAAGTGATGTGTCTTACCTTCGGTGTGTGAAAAGCCCTCGGCGGTGACTTTCCACTGAATCAGCACTCCCAGCATGGCCAGGACAGGCCACACCCCCATAATGACCCAGGTGAACCAGCACACTGGCTTCTTGGGCGCCACCTGTGTCGGTGACAGTGGTGATTAATCCATCGCAGAGAACACAACAAATTTGGTGCAAATGCTCGAAATGTCAAAGTTTGATCCGATTCTTGTGGGTAACGATTCTGTACTTTTTATTGATAACACCGTGTGGCAGTTCTATGATCGACTACATTCCTCCATACACAGGATTTGTCTTGAGTGGCTGGGACAGGACAGAGTGACTCAAAGTTGAAAAACATGGAACTTGAAGCCAAGCTATTTCGACATAAATGGAGTGCCTTCCTAAATAAACTGGAAAAAAATGTCCCCGCACGAGCTGGACCAAACATGTAACTGTCCATGGAGCAAGTCACTTTAATATTGATCATGATACACCCAGCAAGTCCTGTGTGTTAATACAGCTACACTACATACTAGGGTTGTACGGTATACCGGTATTAGTATAGTACTGCAATACAAATATAATACCGCGATACAAATAAATAATTTTCCGTACTATATTGTCTCTGAAACGTACCGGTCCCGCACCCCGTCACATCATGACATAAAATTTTAAAAAACGCCATTGGTGGATCAATACCTGACATCCACTGTGATGATATCGATACCTGACATCCACTGTAATGATATCAAGTACGAGCACATACAACTCGATACTACTATGATTACATCGATATTTTGGGCATCACCGCATCTTCTTTCGTTTTTTATTTAAAAATGTATATTATGTTAATAAAGTCAGTAAATACGTCCCTTGACACATGAGGACTTTAAATATGGCCAAAGTATGATCCTGTAACTACTTGGCATCTCATCCATACTCAAATGTATGGTATCATCCAAAACTAATGTAAAGTATCAAGGAAGAGAAGAATAAGTGATTATTACATTTTAACAGAAGTGTAGATAGAACATGTTAAAACAGAAAAAAGTGTGACACCTACCCTTTGCATCAGAATTGGTTTATTAGGTATTACATTTTATTTTATGATCCTGTAACTACTTGGTATCAAATCGCTGTCTAAATGTGTGGTATCATCCAAAACTAATGTCAAGTATGAAAGAAGAAAAAGAATAAGTGATTATTACATTTGAACAGAAGTGTAGATAGAACATGTTAAAACAGAAAAAAGTGCGACACCTACCCTTCACATCAGAATTGGTTTATTAGGTATTACATTTTATTGTATGATCCTGTAACTACTTGGTATCAATTCGCTGCCTAAATGTGTGGTATCATCCAAAACTAATGTCAAGTATGAAAGAAGAAAAAGAATAAGTGATTATTACATTTTAACAGAAGTGTAGATAGAACATGTTAAAACAGAAAAAAGTGCGACACCTACCCTTTACATCAGAATTGGTTTATTAGGTATTCCATTTTATTGTATCATCCTGTAACTACTTGGTATCAGATCGCTACCAAAATGTGTGGTATCATCCAAAACTAATGTCAAGTATGAAAGAAGAAAAAGAATAAGGGATTATTACATTTGAACAGAAGTGTAGATAGAACATGTTAAAACAGAAAAAAGTGCGACACCTACCCTTTGCATCAGAATTGGTTTATTAGGTATTACATTTTATTGTATGATTCTGTAACTACTTGGTATCAAATCGCTGCCTAAATGTGTGGTATCATCCAAAACTAATGTCAAGTATGAAAGAAGAAAAAGAATTAGTGATTATTACATTTGAACAGAAGTGTAGATAGAACATGTTAAAACAGAAAAAAGTGCGACACCTACCCTTTACAACAGAATTGGTTTATTAGGTATTACATTTTATTGTATGATCCTGTAACTACTTGGTATCAGATTGCTACCAAAATGTGTGGTATCATCCAAAACTAACGTCAAGTATGAAAGAAGAAAAAGAATAAGTGATTATTATATTTGAACAGAAGTGTAGATAGAACATGTTAAAACAGAAAAAAGTGTGACACCTACCCTTTACATCAGAATTGGTTTATTAGGTATTACATTTTATTGTATGATCCTGTAACTACTTGGTATCTCGTCCATACCCAAATGTGTGGTATCATCCAAAACTAATGTAAAGTATCAAAGAGAAGAATAAGTGATTATTACATTCGAACAGAAGTGTAGATAGAACATGTTAAAACAGAAAAAAGTGTGACACCTACCCTTTACATCAGAATTGGTTTATTAGGTATTACATTTTATTGTATGATCCTGTAACTACTTGGTATCTCGTCCATACCCAAATGTGTGGTATCATCCAAAACTAATGTAAAGTATCAAAGAGAAGAATAAGTGATTATTACATTCGAACAGAAGTGTAGATAGAACATGTTAAAACAGAAAAAAGCGCGACACCTACCCTTTACATCAGAATTGGTTTATTAGGTATTACATTTTATTGTATGATCCTGTAACTACTTGGTATCAGATCGCTACCAAAATCCAAAATGTGTGGTTACATCCAAAACTAATGTCAAGTATGAAAGAAGAAAAAGAATAAGTGATTATTACATTTGAACAGAAGTGTAGATAGAACATGTTAAAACAGAAAAAAGCGCGACACCTACCCTTTACATCAGAATTGGTTTATTAGGTATATGATCCTGTAACTACTTGGTATAAAATCGCTGCCTAAATGTGTGGTATCATCCAAAATTAATGTCAAGTATGAAAGAAGAAAAAAATAAGTGATTATTACATGTGAACAGAAGTGTAGATAGAACATGTTAAAACGGAAAATAAGCAGATATTAACAGTAAATGAACAAGTAGATTAACAATCCACGTTTACAGTTTGTCCCTCATAATGTGTATAAAATAATAGGTGTATAAATGACACAATATGTTACTGCAGACTAATTAGGAGTCTTTCTTTGTTTACTTACTACTAAAAGACAAGTTGTCTAGTATGTTCAACATTTTATTGAATCGACTAAATGACAATAATAAACATATGTTTCATCTACACTAACATTTTAGTTCCAATAAAGACAATAGTACATTTTTTGTGGTCCCCTTTATTTAGAGAGGGTCACGGCACCACTGTTACCCTTGTGGTTTATAGTCCCTGCTTTCCTGTTCCGCCTGGGACTGGAACCTGAGAGATGAGAGTGCCAACTACCGAGCCAAAGTCCGGGGCTTTCAACCTCATAGTCAGCACTGCTTTTGAGGTTGTTAGGAAGTGAGGTATACCAAGTTACACTTGACTGGCCGGACTCTGTTACACTCACCCCACTAAACCTCACTCTCATCCAGGTCACGGCACCGTCCTAACCGGCCTGGTTCAGTCCTGGCTTTTTTTGTTCATACCTGGGTTGTCCGGCATGACGGATGAGTGCGAGCTTACAGAGCTAAAAGTCACAGCAGCTATCAAGCCAGGAACTAGAACTGTTTTTGAGGTAGTCAGGGTTGTAGGTTTTACCAACGTACACTTGACTGACCGGACTCTGTTACACTCACCCCACTAAAACTCACTCTCATCCGAGTCACGGCATCACTGTTACGCCTGCGGTTTAGTCCCTGCTTTCCTGTTCTGCCTAAGACTCGAACCTGAGCGATGAGAGCGCCAACTACTGAGCCAAAGTCCTGAGCTTTCAACCCGGTAGCCAGGACTGCTTTTGAGGTTGTCATTAAGTGAGGTATACCAACGTACACTTGACTGGCCAGCCTCCTTTACAACCCAGTACCTAGAACTCTTTTTGAGGTAGTCAGGTTTGGAGGTTTTACCAACGTACACTTGACTGGCAGGACTGTGTTACCATTACCCCACTAAACTTCATTCTCATCCAGGTCTTGGAACCATCCTAACCTGCCCAGGCTTTTTTTGTCCATACCTGGGTTGTCCGGCAAAGTCCTGAGCTTTCAACCCGGTAGCCAGCACTGCTTTTGAGGTTGTCATTGAGTGAGGTATACCAACGTACACTTGACTGGCCAGCCTCCTTTACAACCCAGTACCTAGAACTCTTTTTGAGGTAGTCAGGTTTGGAGGTTTTACCAACGTACACTTGACTGGCCGGACTGTGTTTCCATTACCCCACTAAACTTCACTCTCATCCAGGTCTTGGAACCATCCTAACCTGCGCGGCTTTTTTTGTCCGTACCTGGGTTGTCCGGCAAAGTCCTGAGCTTTCAACCCGGTAGCCAGCACTGCTTTTGAGGTTGTCATTAAGTGAGGTATACCAACGTACAAATGACTGGCCAGCCTCCTTTACAACCCAGTACCTAGAACTCTTTTTGAGGTAGTCAGGTTTGGAGGTTTTACCAACGTACACTTGACTGGCCGGACTGTGTTACCATTACCCCACTAAACTTCACTCTCATCCAGGTCTTGGAACCATCTTAACCTGCCCGGCTTTTTTTGTTCATACCTGGGTTGTCCGGCATGACGGATGAGTGCGAGCTCCAGAGCTAAAAGTCCCAGCTATCAACCCAGTAACCAGAACTGCTCGATATTGTCAGGGTTGGACGTTTTACCAAGGCACACTTAGGCCAGCCACAATGGCTGGCTAGGCATATTATTTTTCAACTCCACATCCTGCTCTCTGATTTGATATCAGCTCACTGGTGCCAAATCTGGAGGTTAGGGGGCTCTGGGAGAAGTAGCACCTTAGACGTATCGTGGCAGTTGTACCCCTTGTTGAGTAGAGGAGAACAAAGGTCCGCTTTTATTGTCCTAAATCTCTCACGTCTGGTTCCTTGTGCCAACCCCTGGGCAATGGCTTCAGCTGGCCGGTCAAACTTGGTTTGTTCAATAGATCAAACTGACGGCCAACGTTTCAGGACAACGTCCACGTACTTGGACCAAGGCAAGCCCCTATAGAGGAGATGTTTGGCTGTGGTCACTGGACAGAGTGGGTCATTATTTTCGGGTCTCCCCATAAAAGATTACAGTTGGTACAAAATGCGGCTGCTAGACTTTTGACAAGAACAAGAAAGTTTGATCATATTACGCCTGTACTGTATATACCTTTATATACATATATACATACATATATACCTATACTGTATATACCTTTATATACATATATACATACATATATACCTATACTGTATATACCTTTATATACATATATACATACATATATACCTATACTGTATATACCTTTATATACATATATACATACATATATACCTATACTGTATATACCTTTATATACATATATACATACATATATACCTATACTGGCTCACCTGCACTGGCTTCCTGTGCACTTAAGATGTGACTTTAAGGTTTTACTACTTACGTATAAAATACTACACGGTCTAGCTCCATCCTATCTTGCCGATTGTATTGTACCATATGTCCCGACAAGAAATCTGCATTCAAAGGACTCCGGCTTATTAGTGATTCCCGAAGCCCAAAAAAAGTCTGCGGGCTATAGAGCTTTTTCATTTCGGGCTCCAGTACTCTGGAATGCCCTCCCAGTAAAAGTTTGAGATGCTACCTCAGTAGAAGCATTTAAGTCTCACCTTAAAACTCATTTGTATACTCTAGCCTTTAAATAGACTCCCTTTTTAGACCAGTTGATCTGCCGTTTCTTTTCTTTTTCTACTATGTCCCACTCTCCCTTGTGGAGGGGGTCCGGTCCGATCCGGTGGCCATGTACTGCTTGCCTGTGTATCGGCTGGGGACATCTCTGCGCTGCTGATCCGCCTCCGCTTGGGATGGTTTCCTGCTGGCTCCGCTGTGAACGGGACTCTCGCTGCTGTGTTGGATCCGCTTTGGACTGGACTCTGGCGACTGTGTTGGATCCATTATGGATTGAACTTTCACAGTATCATGTTAGACCCGCTCGACATCCATTGCTTTCCTCTTCTCCAAGGTTCTCATAGTCCTCATTGTCACCGACGTCCCACTGGGTGTGAGTTTTCCTTGCCCTTATGTGGGCCTACCGAGGATGTCGTAGTGGTTTGTGCAGCCCTTTGAGACACTAGTGATTTAGGGCTATATAAGTAAACATTGATTGATTGATTGATTGATTAGCCCAGTAAGGCAACCACTCTATGAGAAGGCAAACACAAGAAACCCAGACCCCCCTTCTGTAAACATTTCTCTAATCTTAGCGAAGGTAATACCATCCATGTATTTTGTATTTTAATTTTTTTTTTCCAAGATGGCGCCGCTGTAGTGGCTGCTGTAGGCAGGAGCTCTGTGCTCTTGTATCATCCTTTTGTGTTTCCCTCTTGTTTTCATGTGTTATTATATTTTTTTGCCTTTTGGTCCGGGACCCTTTGGGACTGTGTGACAAGGGGTGGCACTTTCGTGACCTTCTGGTGCTTTTTTTGTGGACTTCTGGATCTGCCTCCCGGGAGCCTTTTGGCCATGGAGACCAGCTGCTGGGTCTCTGCCACACCGGAGTCGCTTTGGAGGGACTGGAGGAGATGCGGATGAGGGGAAAGGGCTGCGGAGCTGGCACTGAGCGCTGGGACGGAGAGGCTTCGCGGTGTCTTGGCTGGGTGAGCAGGTGTCGGACACCTCAGTCTCCTTGGACGTATCATCGCTCATCCATGCGGACTGGACACTGGCCGAGAGTGGAGTCGGCTATCTTGGTTGCTTTGTTGGGTCTGCTCCTGTCTCTGGCCATGCTCCCTCCTCCCCAGCGGACGATGGCGTGGAACACCGCAGAGGCCACCACAGCTGATATGTTTCTTTTACTTTTTATTCATAGCTGTATGTAGAAGTGTCTGGTTGTATCTGCTGCTTTAATGTCTTTGATGTCCTATGTGTTCTTTGATGTTTGATGTTACACACATGTAAGAGGGATGTGTACTATGGCTATGAGTTGCTGTTTTTTTCCCTTGGCCTCAGTCTGCACCCCCTCTCCAGGCCCAGGCTAAGACAGATTTTTTTATTTTATTTTATTTTAATCTTCTATTTTTTTCTCCCCCCCTTGTTTACCTGTATCTCATCTTTTTTTATAAGGGGCGCTGGAAGCCGGCAGACCCGTCAGCGATCCTGTTCTGTCTCCCTTTAATGTTTGTCTGATCTTGAATGGGATTGTGCTGAAAATTGTAATTTTCCTGAAGGAACTCTCCTGACGGAATAAATAAAGTACTATCTAATCTATCTAATCTAATGTACGTGTACCAAGACCTGGACTTTGAATGTACACAATGGAAGGAAATGTCTCCGTTATCATGGAAATCACTGGACAGTCATCTGGCATATGCTATCTGGATTTTTCAGCCGGGCAACTTGTTGTCACCCTCGAGTGATGAGTCGCATCGCTCTGTGTTTGCTATGAACAGTTGAGTCCGAAACTGCAGACGTACCTTGAGTCTCTCGAACACGTAGTTGACCAAGGCAAACAGCTCTATGAAGTAGTCCACGGTGATGGTGATGACGGCCGAGCCGAAGGTGGCCGTGGAGAAGGTGACGAAGCAGCGCTGCCACTGAAGAGTAAGGACGGCAAACAAGGTCCCGGAGCCCAGGAGAATTCCAAGAGGAACCCAGACTGTTTTAGGATGGTAAAATTCCTCCATGACCTTATCGGCAGAAGAGCGAAAACAAAGCTTAGCAAATCGTCTGGGCTTTTCGGTCGGACTGAAGCATGTGACGACAATTCGTTGTCTTCTTACCACCAGGGAAGCCACGCCAACCAGCAGGCCCAGCAGCAGGCCCACCATGAACAGTCCCACACTACGGACCAACATGGTCACCAGGCCGCACAAGGTCCCGATGCCGAGACCGATGCCCACCGACGCCTCGATGCTGAGCTGAGTGTCCATCACTCTCTCCTTGTAGCACAGCATGAAGATGACCACGGAGCCGAACATGAGGCCGGTGAGGAACAAGACCGCCTTGAAGCATCTGTAGCCTGTGGAGAAACACACATGGGCGCTTCAGACAAGCACTCCAAAACTGTCTGAAAGGGCTATAGTTGGTATGGCACGGTATGTCCCGATGACGATCCTGAGATCAGGGACTGGGAATTGAACTCAGCCGATCTTCAGCCCCAGTATTTCCATGGCCAAAGATGGGGAGAGATTCCTTCAAAAGGGAGACGTGACTACACTTCTGGTTTCCTTCTTACAAACAAGTTGGCATTTCTGAACGAAACAGTAGCTCAGATTTCCAACAAGCGTGTCAATTAAGCCGCTTCTAAGACACTGATCCTCACCACCGTGGCGGAAAACAAACTACGTTTCTTCCAAGGATTATTTATTAATTTACCGGAAGTTAGTCTTGAGTTTCAACATATTTTTCCACAGCCATTTTTTTCTTCACACTGAAATAGTGTTGTCCCATTTTGGTACCGGTACCAAAAGGTATTTCGATACTTTTCTCAATAAAGGAAGCACAAAAAATGTCATTATTGTAAGAAAAATATGTTAGTGTAGATGAAACATATGTTCATTATTGTCATTTAGTCCTTCAATAAAATGCTGAACATACTAGACAACTTGTCTTTTAGTAGTAAGTAAACAAACAGACTCCTAATTATTGTGTCATTTATACACCTATTACTTTCTACACATTATGAGGGACAAACTGTAAGAATTGACTATTATACCACTTGTTCATTTACTGTTAATATCTGCTTATTTTCTGTTTTTAACATGTTCTATCTATACTTCTGTTCAAATGTAATAATCACTTATTCTTCTCCTCTTTTTGATACTTGATATTAGTTTTGGATGATACCACACATTTAGGTATGGATGCGATACCAAGTAGTTACAGGATCATACATTGGTCATAGTCAACGTCCTCATGTGTCCAGGCACGTATTTATTGACTAGATACGCTCCTGTACTTGGTATCATTACAGTGGATGGCGGGTATATATATATATATATATATATATATATATATATATATATATATATATGTATATATATATATATATATATATATATATATATATATATATATATATATATGTATATATATATATATATATATATATATATATATATATATATATGTATATACACACATGTAAATATGTATATATCCATCCATCCATCCATTTACTACCGCTTATTCCCTTTGGGATCGCGGGGGGCGCTGGTGCCTGTCTCAGCACCCTGGACAAGTCGCCACCTTATCGCAGGGCATATGTGTATATATATATATATAAATAAATATATATATAAATATATAAATAATATATATATATATATATATATATATATATATATATATATATATATCCATCCATCCATTTATACCGCTTATTCCCTTTTGGGGTCGCTGGCGCCTATCTCAGCTACAATCGGGCGGAAGGCAGGGTACACCCTGGACAAGTCGCCACCTCATATATATATATTCATACATATTCATGTATAAATATATATTTATGTGTATATATATATATATATATATATATATATACATACACGTGTTACAACAGCGTGGCTTCGGAGAAAAAGAGTGCGGGTACTTTCCTGGCCCGCTGCAGTCCAGACGTGTCTCCCATGGAAAATGTGTGGCGTATTATGAAACGTAAAATACGACTGAAGCTCTACATAAAACAAGAATGGGAAAGAATTCCACTTTCAAAGCTTCAACAATTAGTTTCCTCAGTTCCCAAACGTTTATTGAGTGTTGTTAAAAGAAAAGGTGATGTAACACAGTGGTGAACATGCCCTTTCCCAACTACTTTGGCACATGTTGCAGCCATGAAATTCTAAGTTAATTATTATTTGCAAAAAAAATAAAGTTTATGAGTTTGAACATCAAATATGTTGTCTTTGTAGCATATTCAACTGAATATGGGTTGAAAAGGATTTGCAAATCATTGTATTTTGTTCATATTTACATCTGACACCATTTCCCAGCTCATATGGAAACGGGGTTTGTATATTAGGTGTGTAACGGTATACAAAAATTTCGGTTCGGTGCGTACCTCGGTTTAGAGGTCACGGTTCGGTTCATTTTCGGTACAATAAGAAAACAAAATATAAATTTTTGGGTTATTTATCTACCAAATTTGTAAACAATGGCTTTATCCTTTTAACATTGGGAACACTATAATAATTCTGCCCACGTTAATCCACATTAAACTGCCTCAAGTTGTTGCTTTGATTAAATAAAATGCCAAAACCTTTCTTCTACATACAAAAAGTGCAACATTAAACAGTTTCAAGTCAACTCATCATGCTTAATTTATTACAGCATTTGGGAAGCCTGTAGTTGACTTTTATTATGTAAATGTTGTATTTGTATCAACATGTGATAGCAGGGACCCTGCCATTCAGAACTAGGCTGCTACATTACTAATGATTAATATAACTATAGCTGAAAAAAATAGTACAATAGCAATAGGAGAGACTATTCATCCCTAAAACAAGTAAAATAACAGACAAACAGGGCTTTGCTGCCCCTAACACACACACTTAGCAAAATGAGCTAACGTTATGCTAAAAGCTAATTAGCCTTCACCTCAAGCCAGAACTGCGAGTGAGCTGAGCTGCAGTTTAAGTTTCTAGAAGGTCAACGGGCTCATAGTGATGTTAGTAGTAGTTGTGACTAGGAAGTGTTTTTTTATAATTTGGGGAGAGTACGATGTCCGCTGCTAAGCACATATCTGCTCGATGCTGAAGCATTGACAACATGCGGTCTGAATGCGCATTGCTGATTGGCTGTTACATCGCTCAGAATACGCACTGCTGATTGGCTTTGTATGTAACCAATCAGATGGTTGTGTGGGCGGGACAATGCTGGGTGATCAGACAGAGGCAGAAAGCAGAGCAGCTTGTTAAGACTTTGGCTTACAAACTCGTTCGATACACCTCCGAACCGGACCAAAACAACGTACCGAAACGGTTCAATACAAATACACGTACCGTTACATATATATATACATATATATATATATATATATACATACAGAGGGGCAAAAAAGTATTTAGTCAGCCAGCGATTGTGCAAGTTCTCCCACTTAAAATGATGACAGAGGTCTGTAATTTTCATCATAGGTACACTTCAGCTGTGAGAGACAGAATGTGAAAAAATCCAGGAATTCACATTGTAGGATTTTTAAAGAATTTATTTGTAAATCATGGTGGAAAATAAGTATTTGGTCAAGCATTCAAAGCTCTCACTGATGGAAGGAGGTTTTGGCTCCAAATCTCCCGATACATGGCCCCATTCATTCTTTCCTTAACACGGATCAATCGTCCTGTCCCCTTAGCAGAAAAACAGCCCCAAAGCATGATGTTTCCACCCCCATGCTTCACAGTAGTTATGGTGTTCTTGGGATGCAACTCAGTATTCTTCTTCCTCCAAACATCGCCAGTTGAGTTTATACCAAAAAGTTCTATTTTGGTTTCATCTGACCACATGACCTTCTCCCAATCCTCTGCTGTATCATCCTTCTACCTTGTTTACTTCCGTGAAGACCTTCCTCAAGTTTTGTAATCAATGAGAAATATCGAGCAGCTAAAATGTGCCATAGCTGCACTATGACTAGGGAAGGTTGTTTGGATTGTGTCACATGAGTAAATGTTGTGCTACTCCATTTTCTACCGCTTATTCCCTTTTGGGGTCGCGGGGGACGCTGGCGCCTATCTCAGCTACAATCGGGCGGAAGGCAGCGTACACCCTGGACAAGTCGCCCCCTCATCGTAGGGCCAACATAGATAGACAGACAACATTCACACTCACATTCACACACTAGGGACCATTTAGTGTTGCCAATCAACCTATCCCCAGGTGCATGTGTTTGGAAGTGGGAGGAAGCCGGTGTACCCGGAGGGAACCCACGCATTCACGGGGAGAACATGCAAACTCTACACAGAAAGATCCCGAGCCTGGATTTGAACCCAGGACTGCAGGACCTTCGTATTGTGAGGCAGATGCACTAACCCCTCTGCCATCGTGAAGCCCGGCATTAAATCAGTGTTGATATTAATTATTGCAACTAGTTTTTGCAGAGATTGCATATTTTGTCTTTATTCATTTCTTACAAAAGAGCATAAAACAAAACAATGACTGCTTTGTACATTATATTGGCAAAAGTATTTGCCAATATATTCCCTCGGAGGAACATTTGGTCCAAACGCAACAATTTGGGGGCTCGTCCGGGATGACACGCTGAGAATTGGACATTTCTCGCACTCTTCAGGACGGACTCACTTGACCAACACATAAATCAAGGTAAGCAGAGCCTTTTTCTAAATTCTGAGTTAGGAGTCTGTCCTGAGGTCTGTAAGTCAAACACTGTTTTGTACCCCGGACACCGAGTGGTGATTTTGATGGATTGGTTGCATTTTTGCCTTGTCCGCCTCTACATAATAGTTGTAAATAGTGGTTAACTCATGTCATTGTGTCTGGACTACCGTGACGGGCTGTTTCATTGAAGAGTGAACTGATAGTCGGGTGTGGCTCACCTTGGGTCGTTGGTCGTCGCCTAAAAGAGTAACGGGTTGGGAACCCTTCGGACTACCCTCCCGTCCAAAGGCAAAACCTAGTAACTCACTTCTAGCTGATTTTGAGAAAACAAAGGAAAACCAATCCATCTTGATGCTGTCTTACAAAGATCTACAAAGGTATAGATGTTTTCTTGAGCTTTTATTTTCTTGCCGATTGAGCCATGGATTGAATCTGCTCTCATGAACGTGTGCCCTTTCTCCAGATATTTTATCACAATCTCGGGTGGGCCCCATTCTGCGTTTGCACATTGGGCAAGAGCCGTGTACAGCGTCCAGTTTTTATTTTGACCTCCACAGTTATCTGCCCAAAAGAGTATGCAAGGGGAAGAATCAAGAACAATACATTTAATGAAGGTGCTTACAACGTCCTGGGCCAATCTTCCAAATATCCCCTCGTGCCATAATATCACATAATCAGGTGGACCCTCGGCCCCCATTGGTGCAAATGTCTCATTAAAGACAATAAGGCGACTGACAAAGAATTTCTGATTGGTCCCTTGAGATACTAGGTTTTTCTCTTGTATCTACGCGGTTATGTGGTAGTTGCTAGGTCCTGCCATGCGCGTAACAGCTTACTTACGGAACAAATTACAATATCGCATACACTAATGTAAAGCATATCACCTAGGAACTCCAAAGTTACTGGGTTTTGCCTATGGACGGGAGTACCGTGACGGGCTGTTTCACTGACGAGTAAGCAAATAGTCGGGTGTGGCTGGCCCTGGGGATTTGGTCTTCCCTAAAAGAGTAAAAGGTCCGGAACCTCGTCGTCCAGGACGATTGACTCTGATTAAAAGGTCCGGAACCTCGTCGTCCGGGACGATTGACACTGAGTAAAAGGTTCGGAACCTCGTCGTCCGGGACGATTGACTCTGAGTAAAAGGTCCGGAACCTCGTCGTCCGGGACGATTGACTCTGAGTAAAAGGTCCGGAACCTCGTCGTCTGGGACGAGTGACTCTGAGTAAAAGGTCCGGAACCTCGTCGTCCGGGACGATTGACTCTGAGTAAAAGGTTCGGAACCTCGTCGTCCGGGACGATTGACTCTGAGTAAAAGGTTCGGAACCTCGTCGTCCGGGACGATTGACTCTGAGTAAAAGGTCCGGAACCTCGTCGTCCGGGACGATTGACTCTGAGTAAAAGGTCCGGAACCTCGTCGTCCGGGACGATTGACTCTGAGTAAAAGGTTCGGAACCTCGTTGTCCGGGACGATTGACTCTGAGTAAAAGGTTCGGAACCTCGTCATCTGGGACGATTGACTCTGAGCAAAAGGTTCGGAACCTCGTCGTTCGTGACGATTGACTCTGAGTAAACGGTCCGGAACCTCGTCGTCCGGGACGATTGACTCTGAGTAAAAGGTCCGGAACCTCGTCGTCCGGGACGATTGACTCTGAGTAAAAGGTCCAGAACCTCGTCGTCCGGGACGATTGACTCTGAGTAAAAGGTTCGGAACCTCGTCGTCCGGGACGATTGACTCTGAGTAAAAGGTTCGGAACCTCGTCGTCTGGGACGATTGACTCTGAGTAAAAGGTTTGGAACCTCGACGTCCGGGACGATTGACTCTGAGTAAAAGGTTCGGAACCTCGTCGTCTGGGACGATTGACTCTGAGTAAAATGTCCGGAACCTCGTCGTCCGGGACGATTGACGAACCTCGTCGTCCGGGACGATTGACTCTGAGTAAAAGGTTCGGAACCTTGTCGTCTGGGACGATTGGCTCTGAGTAAAAGGTCCGGAACCTCGTCGTCCGGGACGATTGACTCTGAGTAAAAGGTTCGGAACCTCGTCGTCTGGGACGATTGACTCTGAGTAAAAGGTTCGGAACCTCGTCGTCTGGGACGAGTGACTCTGAGTAAAAGGTTCGGAACCTCGTCGTCCGGGACGATTGACTCTGAGTAAAAGGTTCGGAACCTCGTTGTCCGGGACGATTGACTCTGAGTAAAAGGTCCGGAACCTCGTCGTCTGGGACAAGTGACTCAGAGTAAAGGGTTCGAAACCTCGTCATCTGGGACGAGTGACTCGGAGTAAAAGGTCCGGAACCTCGTCATCCGGGACGATTGACTCTGAGTAAAAGGTTCGGAACCTCGTCGTCCGGGACGATTGACTCTGAATAAAAGGTTCGGAACCTCGTCATCTGGGACGATTGACTCTGAGTAAAAGGTCCGGAACCTCGTCGTCTGGGACGAGTGACTCAGAGTAAAAGGTCCGGAACCTCGTCGTCCGGGACGGTTGACTCTGAGTAAAAGGTTCGGAACCTCGTCGTCCGGGACGATTGACTCTGAGTAAAAGGTTCGGAACCTCGTCGTCTGGGACGATTGACTCTGAGTAAAAGGTCCGGAACCTCGTCGTCTGGGACGAGTGACTCGGAGTAAAAGGTCCGGAACCTCGTCGTCCGGGACGATTGACTCCGAGTAAAAGGTTCGGAACCTCGTCGTCCGGGACGATTGACTCTGAGTAAAAGGTCCGGAACCTCGTCGACTGGGACGAGTGACTCGGAGTAAAAGGTCCGGAACCTCGTCGTCCGGGACGGTTGACTCTGAGTAAAAGGTTTGGAACCTCGTCGTCCGGGACGATTGACTCTGAGTAAAAGGTTCGGAACCTCGTCGTCTGGGACGATTGACTCTGAGTAAAAGGTCCGGAACCTCGTCGTCTGGGACGAGTGACTCGGAGTAAAGGGTTCGGAACCTCGTCGTCTGGGACGATTGACTCTGAGTAAAAGGTCCGTAACCTCGTCGTCCGGGACGATTGACTCTGAGTAAAAGGTCCGGAAGCTCGTCGTCCCGGACGAGTGACTCGGAGTAAAGGGTTCGAAACCTCGTCGTCTGGGACGAGTGACTCGGAGTAAAGGGTCCGGAACCTCGTCGTCCGGGACGATTGACTCTGAGTAAAAGGTCCGGAACATCGTCGTCCGGGATGATTGACTCTGAGTAAAAGGTTCGGAACCTCGTTGTCCGGGACGATTGACTCTGAGTAAAAGGTCCGGAACCTCGTCGTCCAGGACGATAGACTCTGAGTAAAAGGTCCGGAACCTCGTTGTCCGGGACGATTGACTCTGAGTAAAAGGTTCGGAACCTCGTCGTCCGGGACGATTGACTCTGAGTAAAAGGTCCGGGACGATTGACTCTGAGTAAAAGGTCCGGAACCTCGTCGTCCGGGACGATTGACTCTGAGTAAAAGGTTCGGAACCTCGTCGTCCGGGACGATTGACTCTGAGTAAAAGGTTCGGAACCTCGTCGTCTGGGACGATTGACTCTGAGTAAAAGGTCCAGAACTTCGTCGTCCGGACGATTGACTCTGAGTAAAAGTTCCGGAACCTCGTCGTCCGGGACGACTGACTCTGAGTAAAAGGTTCGGAACCTCGTCGTCCGGGACGATTGACTCTGAGTAAAAGGTTCGGAACCTCGTCGTCCGGGACGATTGACTCGGAGTAAAAGGTCCGGAACCTCGTCGTCCGGGACGATTGACTCTGAGTAAAAGGTCCGGAACCTCGTCGTCTGGGACAAGTGACTCGGAGTAAAGGGTTTGAAACCTCGTCGTCTGGGACGAGTGACTCGGAGTAAAAGGTCCGGAACCTCGTCATCCGGGACGATTGACTCTGAGTAAAAGGTTCGGAACCTCGTCGTCCGGGACGATTGACTCTGAATAAAAGGTTCGGAACCTCGTCGTCTGGGACGACTGACTCTGAGTAAAAGGTCCGGAACCTCGTCGTCTGGGACGAGTGACTCTGAGTAAAAGGTCCGGAACCTCGTCGTCCGGGACGGTTGACTCTGAGTAAAAGGTTCGGAACCTCGCCGTCCGGGACGATTGACTCTGAGTAAAAGGTTCGGAACCTCGTCGTCTGGGACGATTGACTCTGAGTAAAAGGTCCGGAACCTCGTCGTCTGGGACGAGTGACTCGGAGTAAAGGGTTCGAAACCTCGTCGTCTGGGACGAGTGACTCGGAGTAAAAGGTCCGGAACCTCGTCGTCCGGGACGATTGACTCTGCGTAAAATGTTCGGAACCTCGTCGTCTGGGACGAGTGACTCGGAGTAAAGGGTTCGAAACCGGTCGTCTGGGATGATAGATACTGAGACAAAAGAGACACAATGGCCGCAGAGTTGGACAAGAACAAATGTGGAGGTGTCTGGGGAAAATGTGATGAATGATTACCGGTTAATGATCAATTGAATGTACTGTTGTTGACAATGAAATTAGCAGGTAGAGTTTAAAAAGATAAAGAGTACACGATGGAACACTAGCTATTTCAAATATGACTATAGAAAAGAAATAACTTTTAAATATGGATATATGTAGATATCTATCTCTGTAACCACCCATCCAAATGATCAGAATCAACGTGTCCTAGCCACTTGGGGGAATTATGGTGTGGGGTTGTTTTTCAGGAGTTGGTCTTGGGCCCCCTTAGTTCCAGTGACAGGAACTATGAATGCTCCAGGATACCAAAACAGTTTTGGACAATTCCATGCTCCCAACCTTGTAGGAACAGTTTGGAGCGAGTCCAACATGACTGTGCACCAGTGCACAAAGCAAAGTCCAAAAAGACATGGATGACAGACATCATATTGAACCCTAGGGGTTAGGAGTGGGATGGCACTTCAAGGTCAAATGTGAGTCAAGGCAGGTGACCAAATACTTTTGAAAATATAGCGTAAATCTGAATAGTCCTGAAGCTGTTGAAAATTAAATCGTTAAAAAAAGACTTTTGTGAGTTAGTTTTATGTTGATTCCCGTCAGACTGCAGGTTATGGACGCAGGAGGACACTGAATGACATGTGAGCAGCGGCAGGTCGAGAGGTGGAGCGTAACGTACCAAAGAAGCAGTAGATGACTCCAAAGAGGCAGCTGATGGAGCACACCACCGAGGGCACCATCTCATACCTCCGCTCCATCTCCTGCTCACACAGGTCCATGGTGGCCCTCGTCGGGGGGTCGGGGTCAGGGGGTTGGGGGGGGACTCACCTGTACAGCCGTGACAACCTGCAGAAGAAAGTAGGAGGACTGTCAAGCTCAAAAATTCCAGGATTTCCCAGAATTCCTGCTTTTCCAAAGCCCTATTCCCACCCTTTATTCTGTAGACTACTCCTTCCACATTTTTCAACCCATTCCTCTTCATTAGGAAAGAAACAAAGTTGTTCTTTGAACTGGAAAAATCTCCGCTTTTCCCGAAATTCCTGGAATTCCTTAATACATTTTATCAATTAAAAATGTTACCACCTCAACATTTCTCGAACCGATTTGAAAAATCCCAACACCAACCATTTCAACTCATTCACAACATTCAAGTCTTTTAACATTTTCCCCCCAAAAATTCCCACTTTTCCCATAATTCTCACATTTTCATGAAATATCCCATTGAAATCAATGGTACATTTTTCAAACTTCCACAATTTTTCATCCGATTTAAACCTGTCCAACTCGGACAAATTCAACATTTTCAAAATTGTGTGCTCTCCTTCAACAATTTAAAAAAATTCCCGGATTTCCAAGAATTCCCAGTTTTCCCATTCAAAATGAATGTGACATTTTTCAAACTTCCACAATTCCCACATTTTTCAACCCACTTACACCGTTCATACATTCCTCTTCATTAGGAAAGAAACAAAGTTGTTCTTTGAACTGGAACAATTCCCGCTTATCCCGAAATTCCTGGAATTCCTTAATACATTTTATCAATTAAAAATGTTACCACCTCAACATTTCTTGAACCGATTTGAAAAACCCCAACACCAACCATTTCAACTCATTCACAACATTCAAGTCTTTTAACATTTTCCCCCCAAAAATTCCCACTTTTCCCATAATTCTCACATTTTCATGAAATATCCCGTTGAAATCAATGGTACATTTTTCAAACTTCCACAATTTTTCATCCGATTTAAACCCGTCCCAACACGGACATATTCAACATTTTCAAAATTGTGCGCACTCCTTCAACAATTTAAAAAAATTCCAGGATTTCCAAGAATTCCCAATTTTCAGGGATATTTTTCCCATTCAAAATGAATGGGACATTTTTCAAACTTCCACAATTCCCACATTTTTCAACTCACTTCCACCGTCCAAACATTCCTCTTCATTAGGAAAGAAACAAAGTTGTTCTTTGAACTGGAAAAATTCCCGCTTTTCCCGAAATTCCTGGGATTCCTTAATACATTTTATCAATTAAAAATGTTACCGCCTCAACATTTCTCGGACCGATTTGAAAAATCCCAACACCAACCATTTCAACTCATTCACAACATTCAAGTCTTTTAACATTTTCCCCCCAAAAATTCCCACTTTTCCCATAATTCTCACATTTTCATGAAATATCCCATTGAAATCAATGGTACATTTTTCAAACTTCCACAATTTTTCATCCGATTTCAACCCGTCCAACTCGGACATATTTAACATTTTCAAAATTGTGCGCACTCCTTCAACAATTTAAAAACATTCCCGGATTTCCAAGAATTCCCAGTTTTCAGGGATATTTTTCCCATTCAAAATGAATGGGACTTTTTTCAAACTTCCACAATTCCCACATTTTTCAACCCACTTCCACCGTCCAAACATTCCTCTTCATTAGGAAAGAAACAAAGTTATTTTTTAAACTGGAACAATTCCCGCTTTTCCCAAAATTCCTGGAATTCCTTAATACATTTTATCAATTAAAAATGTTACCGCCTCAACATTTCTCGGACCGATTTGAAAAATCCCAACACCAACCATTTCAACTCATTCACAACATTCAAGTCTTTTAACATTTCCCCCCCAAAAATTCCCACTTTTTCCATAATTCCCACATTTTCATGAAATATCCCATTGAAATCAATGGTACATTTTTCAAACATCCACAATTTTTCATCCGATTTAAACCTGTCCAACTCGGACATATTCAACATTTTCAAAATTGTGTGCTCTCCTTCAACAATTTTTAAAAAATTCCCGAATTTCCAAAAATTCCCAGTTTTCAGGGATATTTTTCCCATTCAAAATGAATGGGACATTTTTCAAACTTCCACAATTCTCATATTTTTCAACCCACTTCCACCGTCCAAACATTCCTCTTCATCAGAAAAGAAACAAAGTTCTTTGAACTGGAAAAATTTCCGCTTTTCCCGAAATTCCTGGAATTCCTGAATATATTTTATCAATTAAAATGTTACCACCTCAACATTTCTCAAACCGATTTGAAAAATCCCAACACCAACCATTTCAACTCATTCACAACATTCAAGTCTTTTAACATTTCCCCCCCAAAATTCCCACTTTTCCCATAATTCTCACATTTTCAGGAAATATCCCATTGAAATAAATGGTAAATTTTTCCAACTTCCACAATTTTTCATCCGATTCAAACCATTCCAACTCCAAAATATTCAACATTTTCAAAATTGTGTGCTCTCCTTCAACAATTCAAAAAAAATTCCCGGCTTTCCAAGAATTCCCAGTTTTCACGGATATTTTTCCCATTCAAAATGAATGGGACATTTTTCAAACTTCCACAATTCCCACATTTTTCAACCCACTTCCACCGTCCAAACATTCCTCTTCATTAGGAAAGAAACAAAGTGGTTTCTTAAACTGGAACAATTCCCGCTTTTCCCAAAATTCCTGGAATTCCTTAATACATTTTATCAATTAAAAATGTTACCACCTCAACATTTCTCGGACCGATTTGAAAAATCCCAACACCAACCATTTCAACTCATTCACAACATTTAAGTCTTTTAACATTTTCCCCCAAAAAATTCCCACTTTTCCCATAATTCCCACATTTTCATGAAATATCCCATTGAAATCAATGGTACATTTTTCCAACTTCCACAATTTTTCATCCGATTTAAACCTGTCCAACTCGGACATATTCAACATTTTCAAAATTGTGCGCACTCCTTCAACAATTTAAAAATATTCCCGGATTTCCAAGAATTCCCAGTTTTCAGGGATATTGTTCCCATTCAAAATGAATGGGACTTTTTTCAAACTTCCACAATTCCCACATTTTTCAACCCACATCCACTGTCCAAACATTCCTCTTCATTAGGAGAGAAACAAAGTTGTTCTTTGAACTGGAAAAATTCCCGCTTTTCCCCAAATTCCTGGAATTCCTGAATACATTTTATCAATTAAAATGTTACCACCTCAACATTTCTCGAACCAATTTGAAAAATCCCAACACCAACCATTTCAACTCATTCACAACATTCAAGTCTTTTAACATTTTCCCCCCCAAAATTCCCACTTTTTCCATAATTCCCACATTTTCCCGAAATTCCCATTGAAATCAATGGTACATTTTTCAAAGTTCCACAATTTTTTTATCCGATTCAAACCATTCCAACTCCAAAATATTCAACATTTTCAAAATGGTGTGCTCTACTTCAACAATTTAAAAAAATTCCCGGATTTCCAAGAATTCCCAGTTTTGAGGGACATTTACCCCCCATTCAAAATGAATGGGATATTTTTCAAACTTACACAATTCCCACATTTTTCATAACATTTCACCTTCAACACATTTAACTCATTCTGGAAATTCAAACTAACACTTTCCCAAGTTCCAAACCAATTTTCCGGTTTTCCTTACATTCTGTTAGCATTTCACTTTAGCATTGGAACATTCACACACCATTCCTCCAGGAATTCCCTCATCTGGTATTTATTTACACACACAGAAGTAGCACAAATAAGTACTGGTATGGAGTCCCAGGTAACAGGACTAAGTACTGTATGGGTTAAGTACTGGTATGGAGTCCCAGGTAACAGGACTAAGTAATGTATGGGTTAAGTACTGGTATGAAGTCCCAGGTAACAGGACTAAGTACTGTATGGGTTAAGTACTGGTATGGAGTCCCAGGTAACAGGACTAAGTACTGTATGGGTTAAGTACTGGTGTGGAGTTTCAAGTAACAGGACTAAGTAATGTATGGGTTAAGTACTGGTATGGAGTCCCAGGTAACAGGACTAAGTACTGTATGGGTTAAGTACTGGTATGGAGTCCCAGGTAAAAGGACTAAGTACTGTATGGGTTAAGTACTGGTGTGGAGTCCCAGGAAACAGGACTAAGTACTGTATGGGTTAAGTACTGGTATGGAGTCCCAGGTAACAGGACTAAGTAATGTATGGGTTAAGTACTGGTATGGAGTCCCAGGTAACAGGACTAAGTACTGTATGGGTTAAGTACTGGTATGGAGTCCCAGGTAACAGGACTAAGTACTGTATGGGTTAAGTACTGGTGTGGAGTTTCAAGTAACAGGACTAAGTAATGTATGGGTTAAGTACTGGTATGGAGTCCCAGGTAACAGGACTAAGTACTGTATGGGTTAAGTACTGGTATGGAGTCCCAGGTAAAAGGACTAAGTACTGTATGGGTTAAGTACTGGTGTGGAGTCCCAGGAAACAGGACTAAGTACTGTATGGGTTAAGTACTGGTATGGAGTCCCAGGTAACAGGATTAAGTAATGTATGGGTTAAGTACTGGTATGGAGTCCCAGGTAAGAGGACTAAGTACTGTATGGGTTAAGTACTGGTATGGAGTCCCAGGTAACAGGACTAAGTAATGTATGGGTTAAGTACTGGTATGGAGTCCCAGGTAACAGGACTAAGTACTGTATGGGTTAAGTACTGGTATGGAGTCCCAGGTAACAGGACTAAGTAATGTATGGGTTAAGTACTGGTATGGAGTCCCAGGTAACAGGACAAAGTAATGTATGGGTTAAGTACTGGTATGGAGTCCCAGGTAACAGGACAAAGTAATGTATGGGTTAAGTACTGGTATGGAGTCCCAGGTAACAGGACTAAGTAATGTATGGGTTAAGTATTGGTATGGAGTCCCAGGTAACAGGACTAAGTACTGTATGGGTTAAGTACTGGTGTGGAGTTCCAAGTAACAGGACTAAGTAATGTATGGGTTAAGTACTGGTATGGAGTCCCAGGTAACAGGACTAAGTACTGTATGGGTTAAGTACTGGTATGGAGTCCCAGGTTAGAGGACTAAGTACTGTATGGGTTAAGTACTGGTGTGGAGTCCCAGGAAACAGGACTAAGTACTGTATGGGTTAAGTACTGGTATGGAGTCCCAGGTAACAGGATTAAGTAATGTATGGGTTAAGTACTGGTATGGAGTCCCAGGTAAGAGGACTAAGTACTGTATGGGTTAAGTACTGGTATGGAGTCCCAGGTAACAGGACTAAGTAATGTATGGGTTAAGTACTGGTATGGAGTCCCAGGTAACAGGACTAAGTACTGTATGGGTTAAGTACTGGTATGGAGTCCCAGGTAACAGGACTAAGTAATGTATGGGTTAAGTACTGGTATGGAGTCCCAGGTAACAGGACTAAGTAATGTATGGGTTAAGTACTGGTATGGAGTCCCAGGTAACAGGACTAAGTAATGTATGGGTTAAGTACTGGTATGGAGTCCCAGGTAACAGGACTAAGTAATGTATGGGTTAAGTATTGGTATGGAGTCCCAGGTAACAGGACTAAGTAATGTATGGGTTAAGTATTGGTATGGAGTCCCAGGTAACAGGACTAAGTAATGTATGGGTTAAGTATTGGTATGGAGTCCCAGGTAACAGGACTAAGTACTGTATGGGTTAAGTACTGGTGTGGAGTTCCAAGTAACAGGACTAAGTAATGTATGGGTTAAGTACTGGTATGGAGTCCCAGGTAACAGGACTAAGTACTGTATGGGTTAAGTACTGGTATGGAGTCCCAGGTAAGAGGACTAAGTACTGTATGGGTTAAGTACTGGTGTGGAGTCCCAGGAAACAGGACTAAGTACTGTATGGGTTAAGTACTGGTATGGAGTCCCAGGTAACAGGATTAAGTAATGTATGGGTTAAGTACTGGTATGGAGTCCCAGGTAAGAGGACTAAGTACTGTATGGGTTAAGTACTGGTATGGAGTCCCAGGTAACAGGACTAAGTAATGTATGGGTTAAGTACTGGTATGGAGTCCCAGGTAACAGGACTAAGTACTGTATGGGTTAAGTACTGGTATGGAGTCCCAGGTAACAGGACTAAGTAATGTATGGGTTAAGTACTGGTATGGAGTCCCAGGTAACAGGACTAAGTAATGTATGGGTTAAGTACTGGTATGGAGTCCCAGGTAACAGGACTAAGTAATGTATGGGTTAAGTACTGGTATGGAGTCCCAGGTAACAGGACTAAGTAATGTATGGGTTAAGTATTGGTATGGAGTCCCAGGTAACAGGACTAAGTAATGTATGGGTTAAGTATTGGTATGGAGTCCCAGGTAAGAGGACTAAGTACGGTATGGGTTAAAAAGTGATTACAACCCGTGCCTAGACACAATACATCCATGCATGCATGGGAAGAATATTGTCTCCATCAATCCCTAAGCCTCTTCTCCAGGTTCCTAGCACTCACGATGCTTCCGTCAGTTCCCAAAACAGCCACAGTGTTTCTAGAAAGGTAGAGCAGGATCCCTGGCACGGTTGTCCTAGTTCTTAGCATTACTGCAGGGGCTGTAGTGGCTTAGTCTCCAGCGGCTGCAGTCGGCCAGGGTTTATTTCCTGAGTGCTCTGGAGGTGCCCTTGAGCAAGGCGGTGCGACGCGGGTGATAAGAGGATCAGGTGTGGTCACTTCTTCTATGCTGATGGTGACGTGGAGTAACCCTCATTAGTGGACTGCAGAACACACCTCATTATAAGCCACGCCCACCTCTCTTTTGGTCACACCTTCTCTAGTTTCTCAAACCAGTCTTTTATTACTACCTGTATTACCTGATTAGTACTTGTATTACTTTATTACTACCTGTATTACCTGATTAGTACTTGTATTACTTTATTACTACCTGTATTACCTGATTAGTACTTGTATTACTTTATTACTACCTGTATTACCTGATTAGTACTTGTATTACTTTATTACTAGCTTTATTACCTGATTAGTACTTGTATTACTTTATTACTACCTGTATTACATGATTAGTACTTGTATTACTTTATTACTACCTGTATTACCTGATTAGTACTTGTATTACTTTATTACTACCTGTATTACCTGATTAGTACTTGTATTACCTTATTGCTACCTGTATTACCTGATTAGTACTTGTATTACTTTATTACTACCTGTATTACATGATTAGTACTTGTATTACTTTATTACTACCTGTATTACCTGATTAGTACTTGTATTACTTTATTACTACCTGTATTACCTGATTAGTACTTGTATTACCTTATTGCTACCTGTATTACCTGATTGGTACCTGAACTACCGTACTGTATTACCTGATTAGTACCTGTATTACCTGATTAGTACCTGCATTACCTTATTAGTACCTGTATTACCTTACTAGTACCTGAATTACCTGATTAGTTTGTATTAGTACCTGCATTACCTGATTAGTACCTGCATTACCTTATTAGTACCTGTACTACCTTAATAGTACATGAATTACCTGATTAGTTTGTATTAGTACCTGTATTACCTGATTAGTACCTGTATTACCTTATTAGTACCTGTATTACCTGATTAGTACTTGTATTACCTTATTGCTACCTGTATTACCTGATTAGTACCTGAACTACCGTACTGTATTACCTGATTAGTACCTGTATTACCTGATTAGTACCTGCATTACCTGATTAGTACCTGCATTACCTTATTAGTACCTGTATTACCTTACTAGTACCTGAATTACCTGATTAGTTTGTATTAGTACCTGTATTACCTGATTAGTACCTGTGTTACATTATTAGTACTTGTATTACTTGAATAATTTTTATTAGTACCTGTATTACCTTATTAGGACATGTATTCTCTTATTAGTACCTGTAATATCTTATTATTACCTGTATTACCTGATTAGTACCTGTAATACCTTATTAGTACCTGTATTACCTGATTATTTTTTATTATTACCTGTATTACCTGATTAGTACCTGTAATACCTTATTAGTACCTGTATTACCTGATTATTTTTTATTAGTACCTGTATTACCTTATTAGGACATGTATTCCCTTATTAGTACCTTTAATACCTTATTAATACCTGTATTACCTGATTAGTACCTGTATTACCTGATTAGTACCTGTATTACCTTATTAGTACCTGTATTACCTGATTATTTTTTATTAGTACCTGTATTACCTTATTAGTACCCGTATTACCTTATTCGTACCTGTATTATCTTATTCGTACCTACATTACTTTATTAGTACCTGTATTACCTTATTAGTACCTGTATTACCTATTAGGACGGCGTGGCGCAGTGGAAGAGTGGCCGTGCGCAACCCGAGGGTCCCTGGTTCAAATCCCACCTAGTACCAACCTCGTCACGTCCGTTGTGTCCTGAGCAAGACACTTCACCCTTGCTCCTGATGGGTGCTGGTTAGCGCCTTGCATGGCAGCTCCCCCCATCAGTGTGTGAATGTGTGTGTGAATGGGTAAATGTGGACGTAGTGTCAAAGCGCTTTGAGTACCTTGAAGGTAGAAAAGCGCTATACAAGTACAACCCATTTATCATTTATTTAGTACCCATATTACCTTATTAGTACCTGAGTTACCTTATTAGAACCTGAATTACCTTATTAGTACCTGAATTACCTTATTAGTACCTGCATTACCTGATTAGTACCTGTATTACCTGATTAGTTTTTATTAGTACCTGCATTGTTTGATTAGTACCTGCATTATCTTATTAGTACCTGTATTACCTTATTAGTACCTGTATCATCTTATTAGTACCTGTATTACCTTATTAGTACCTGTATTACCTTATTAGTACCTGTATCATCTTATTAGTACCTGTATTACCTTATTAGTACCTGTATCATCTTATTAGTACCTGTATTACCTTATTAGTAGCTGTATCATCTTATTAGTACCTGTATTACCTTATTAGTAGCTGTATTACCTATTAGTACCCGTATTACCTTATTAGTACCTGTATTACCTTATTAGAACCTGAATTACCTTATCAGTACCTGTATTACCTGATTAGTACTTGTATTACCTATTCGTACCTGTATTACCTGATTAGTATTTGTATTACCTATTCGTACCTGTATTACATGATTAGTACCTGTATTACCTTATTAATATTTGTATTACCTTATTCGTATATTTATAGTACCTGTACTACCTGATTAGTACCTGTATTACCATATTAGTATCTGTATTACCTCATTTGTACTTTTATAGTACCTGTACTACCTTTATAGTACATGTATTACCTGATTAGTACCTGTAGTACATGCTAACTGATAGCATGCTTCTATCAGCTTGCTAGCATGCTAAAATTAACGCGCCAACTTTTTGCGCTAGTTTTGCAACCGTTTACCCCAGAGTCGTATAACTTGGTACGTGTCACTTGTAAACTTTTAGCATGCAAATGTTAGCATGCTAACATTAAAGTGCTAACTTCTTCTTGCTAAATTTACTTTGTTTCTCTCTAATTCCCCAGCAATACACCTTTGAGTCATATACCTTGGTATGTGAAACATGCTAACTGATAGCACACTACCGTTAGCTAGCTAGCGTGCTAAAATTAGCGCGGCAACTTTTTGCGCTAGTTTTGCAACCTTTTAACCCAGAGTCGTATAACTTGGTACGTGTCACTTGTAAACTTTTAGCCTGCGAACGTTAACATGCTAACATTAAAGTGCTAACTTCTTCTTGCTAAATTTACTTTGTTTCTAATTCCCCAGCCATACACCTTTGAGTCATATAACTTGGTATGTAACACATGCTAACTGTATGCATGTTTACATTAGTCTACCTTTTTTATTTAATTGTGCAACCTTTTACCTTAGAGTCATATAACGTCATATGTGATACTCGTTACCTGTTAGCATGCTAATTCTAGCATGCTAGCGAACTAATATGAACATGCTACCTTTTTAGTTAACTTTACGTTTATTTCTCTATTTAGACAGCCATACACCTTTGAGTCATATAACTTGGTATGTGAAACATGCTACCTGATAGCACGCTACCGTTAGCTAGCTAGCATGCTAAAATTAGCGCGGCAACTTTTTACGCTAGTTTTGCAACCGTTTACCCCAGAGTCGTATCACTTGGTACGTGTCACTTGTAAACTTTTAGCATGCAAATGTTAGCATGCTAACATTAAAATGCTAACTTTTTCTTGCTAAATTCCCCAGCCATACACCTTTGAGTCATATACCTCGGTATGTAACACATGCTAACTGTATGCATGTTTACATTAGAGTCCTACCTTTTTTATTTAATTGTGCAACCTTTTACCTTAGAGTCATATAACGTCATATGTGATACTCGTTACCTGTTAGCATGCTAATTTTAGCACGCTAGCAAACTAATAAGAACATGCTACCTTTTTAGTTAACTTTACGTTTATTTCTCTATTTAGACGGCCATACACCTTACGGTCATATAACTTGGTATGTGACACATGCTAACTGATAGCACGCTACCGTTAGCTTGCTAACGTGCTAAAATTAGCAGGCCAACTTTTTGCGCTAGTTTTGCAACTGTTTAGCCCAGAGTTGTGTAACTCGATACGGGACACTTGTAAACTGTTAGCATGGAAACATTAGCATGCTAACATTAAAGTGCTAACTTTTTGTGCTAAATTTACACTTTTTTTTAGAGTTGAGACACTCTGCACCATCTAATAAGTACGCCAGCTTCCGGCGACTCTGGTGTATTTGCCATGAATAGAACATCAACATGTGGGATGCTAGTTCTAAGGAGAAGACTTTTTGGATCAAGACCACCGGGACAGGCATGTGGTCTTAGTCCTCTCGGAATATGGGGCTCATTCTGAGACTGAACCTCAAAATGCTACAGTAAAAAACATCATTAGATTTGATGTTCTCCAGTGCTTCTTTTTGTGGGCCACAACTACAGAAAAGACTGACCTGAGGTCAGAATCCGGAGGCTGGATAAACAACTCTGTGTGGCATCTTGCCTGTTGCCGTGACAACCTGCAGCCCCCAAAGGAGCCTGCTCGTCGCCATGGGAACGTGCAGAGAGCCAATGGTGGCCTTTCAAAACAACCCTGACCTCTGACCCTTCCTGTCGTCAACGGCAACCACTGAAGCCCTTCCCACATTTGCTAATAAGGGCTGGTATGAACAATAATAACATCTTAACAATCGGCCTGCTACCTGTAAGGGCCTGCTACCTATATGGGCCTGCTAACTGTCTGGGCCTGCTAACTGTCTGGGCCTGCTACCTGTCTGGGCCTGCTACCTGTATGGGCCTGCTACCTGTCTGGGCCTGCTACCTGTCTGGGCCTGCTAGCTCTCTGGGCCTGCTATCTATATGGGCCTGCTACTTGTCGGTGTCCGCTACCTATATGAGCCTGCTACCTGTTTGGGCCTGCTACCTGTCTGGGCCTGCTAGCTTTCTGGGCCTGCTACCTGCCTGGGCCTGCTACCTATATAGGCCTGCTACCTATATAGGCCTGCTATCTGTCTGGGCCTGCTACCTGTCTGGGCCTGCTATCTATATGGGCCTGCTATCTCTCTGGGCCTGCTAGCTTTCTGGACCTGCTATCATGGTGCCTACAGTCTATGAGTCTGAGTTTGAGGTGTAACTATACTGTAATGAGCCTAATACAGTAGCATGTTTACAAAAAAATGCTAACACATAGCACATGTGCTAAAAGTAGCATAATAACAAGTCAGCATATTTCATATACCAAGTTATAAGACTCAAAAGGTGCACGGCTGCGGAAATACAAACATCGGAAGACGATGGCAGCCACTCACGGGGCCCAACGGCTGTTCGACGCAATGGAAGGATTGGGTCGGGCTGTGGGAACACAGACTTGTGCGATTTCTGAGTCGAATCGCAAAATGGATCTCATCTTGGAAACGTTTGCAGAGAAAAAATAATTAATTGGAACTGAAAGAGATCCAGCATGGACAACAGAGAAGATAATTCAATATTTTGTCTTCTCGTTTGTCTACGATTTGGACTCCCTGAATGGCCTTGGCATGGAACAGGCTGTTCTGAAGGATATCTCCCGAAGACTCCTCAAAGATAGACGCTTTTGACCTCCCTTTTTGTCAACAACATCTGTAGCCGAACTTTATCGGCCTCTGCCATACAAAAACATTCACCACCTCTCTCGAGTTAATTGGGCATATACGTACACACAGGACCCCCACCCTTGAATCAACACCCTCACCACCGCTTATCTCCTCTGGGGTTGTGGATGGCTGAGCGAACAGCGGGCCTGCGCAAACCCACCCCTCCCTCTATTGCAAGTTGGTGTGATATATGTATGTTTAATGTGTGCCATGCTATGTGAGTTTTTTTCCTTGGACTCAGACTAGACCTCTGCTGAGGGTCTAGCCTTGGACTGATATTTTTGGACTGTGCCGAAAATGTAATTTCAGTTCTGATGTGTCTTGTACATGTTGGAACGGACAAAAAAAAATGATTCTGATTCTGAACTTTAACTATAAGGTGTTTGGCTATAAATATAGCATCAAAAGTAGCTCAAAAAATTAGCATGCTACTGTTAGCATGCATGCAAGCTAACGTGAGCATGATATTAGTTAGCTTGTGTTACATACCAAGTTATATGACTCTTAAGGTGGATGGCTGGGGAATTACAGAAAAAAAAGGTAATTTAGCAAAAAAAGTTAGCACTTTAATGTTAGCATGCTAACGTTTGCGTGCTCACAGTTAAGAAGCGTCACATACCAAGTTATAAGACTAAGGTGCATGGCTTGTAAATTAGAGGAAAAAATAGTAAATTATAGCATCAAAAGTAGCTAAAAAAGTCAGCATGCTAATGTTAGCATGCAAATGTAGGCATGCTGGCAAGCTAACGTACGCATGATAATAGTTAGCTTGTGTTACATACCAAGTTATATGACTCTTAAGGTGGATGGCTGGGGAATTACAGAAAAAAAAGGTAATTTAGCAAAAAAAGTTAGCACTTTAATGTTAGCATGCTAACGTTTGCGTGCTCACAGTTAAGAAGCGTCACATACCAAGTTATAAGACTAAGGTGCATGGCTTGTAAATTAGAGGAAAAAATAGTAAGTTATAGCATCAAAAGTAGCTAAAAAAGTTAGCATGCTAATGTTAGCATGCAAATGTAGGCATGCTGGCAAGCTAACGTACGCATGATAATAGTTGGCTTGTGTTAAATACCAAGTTATATGACTCTTAAGGTGGATGGCTGGGGAATTACAGAAAAAAAAAGGTAATTTAGCAAAAAAAGTTAGCACTTTAATGTTAGCATGCTAACGTTTGCGTGCTAACAGTTTCCAAGTGTCACATACCAAATTATGTGACTCTCAGGGACAAACAGTAGCAAAAGTAGCTAAAAAAGTTTGCAAGCTAATGGTAACATGCTAGCATGCTAACACTAACATGCTCACAGTTAAGAAGCGTCACATACCAAGTTATAAGACTAAGTTGCATGGCTTGTAAATTAGAGGAAAAAATAGTAAATTATAGTATCAAAAGTAGATAAAAAAGTTAGCATGCTAATGTTAGCATGCAAATGTAGGCATGCTGGCAAGTTAACGTACGCATGATAATAGTTAGCTTGTGTTACATACCAAGTTATATGACTCTTAAGGTGGATGGCTGGGGAATTACAGAACAAAAAGGTAATTTAGCACAAAATAAAGTTAGCACTGTAATGTTAGCATGCTAACATTTACATGCTAACAGTTTCCAAGTGTCACATACCAAATTATGTGACTCTCTGGGATAAACGGTAGCTCAAAAGGTTAGCATGCTGGTGGTAACATGCTAGCATGCTAACGCTAACATGCTCACAGTTAAGAAGCGTCACATACGAAGTTATAAGACTAGGGTGCATGGCTTGTAAATTAGAGGAAAAAATAGTAAATTATAGCATTAAAAGTAGCTAAAAAAGTTAGCATGCTAATGTTAGCATGCAAATGTGGGCATGCTGGCAAGCTAACGTACGCATGATAATAGTTGGCTTGTGTTACACACCAAGTTATATTACTCTTAAGGTGGATGGCTGGGGAATTACAGAACAAAAAGGTAATTTAGCACAAAATAAAGTTAGCACTGTAATGTTAGCATGCTAACATTTACATGCTAACAGTTTCCAAGTGTCACATACCAAATTATGTGACTCTCTGGGATAAATGGTAGCTCAAAAGGTTAGCATGCTGGTGGTAACATGCTATCATGCTAACGCTAACATGCTTACAGTTAAGAAGTGTCACATACCAAGTTATAAAACTCTAAAGGTGGAAGGCTGGGGAATTAGAGGAAAAAGGAGTAAATGTAGCATCAAAAGTAGCTCAAAAGGTTAGCATATTAATGTTAGCATGCAAATGTCAGAATGCTGGCAAGCTAACGTAAGCATGTTATTAGTTAGCTTGTGTTACATACCAAGATATATGACTCTTAAGGTGGACGGCTGGGGAATTAAAGAAAAAAAAGAGGTAAACTAGCAATAAAAAGTTAGCACTTTAATGTTAGCATGCTAACGTTTGCGTGCTAACACATTCCACGTGTCACAAACCAAGTTATGTGACTGTCTGGAATAAACGGTAGCAAAGGAAGCTCAAAAAGTTAGCATGCTAATGGCAACATGCTAGCTTGTTAACGCTAACATGTAGGCTATGTTTACCGGCTGGACCAAGTGGCTGGGGAGAGGGAAGTCAAGGTTTCTCTGCTTAGGCTGCTGCCCCCGCGACCCAACCTCAGAATATATATATATATATATATATATATATATATATATATATATATATATGGGGAAGTGGTGCTTTTCAAACAGAGTATAGTAGCATTTTAGAGTCCTTAGTACTGTGATGCTATACTAGTACCAGTATAACGTACAACCCTAGAACAGCTACATCCTCACTTGATGTTTCACGCTTTTGTTTTTTTCCCCTGAAATGGAAAACGCCAGAAGGAGATAGAATGTTGACTGGCAGCCAAATGTTTCATCAGCTGAGCGAGTCGCTGGGATGTTGATGACTTGCAGAAGACTGAATGCAGCACACTCGCAAAAAACTGCTGCCAACGGACTTTTAAAAGATGGATCTTTAAAGACTTGCATCACTGACCTGGTAGCATCCAGACATGCTACCACCACTGACCTGGTAGCATCCAAACATGCTACCATCACTGACCTAGTAGCATCATTGACATGCTACCATCACTGACCTGGTAGCATCCAGACATGCTACCATCACTGACCTGGTAGCATCCAGACATGCTACCATCACTGACCTGGTAGCATCCAGACATGCTACCATCACTGACCTGGTAACATCCAGACATGCTACCATCACTGACCTAGTAGCATCATTGACATGCTACCATCACTGACCTGGTAGCATCCAGACATGCTACCATCACTGACCTGGTAGCATCCAGACATGCTACCATCACTGACCTGGTAACATCCAGACATGCTACCATAACTGACCTGGTAGCATCACTGACCTGGTAGCATCCAAACATGCTACCATCACTGACCTGGTAGAATCCAGACATGCTACCATCACTGACCTGGTAACATCCAGACATGCTACCATAACTGACTTGGTAGCATCACTGACCTCTTAGCATCCAGACATGCTACCATCACTGACCTGATAGCATCTAGAGATGCTACCATCACTGACCTGGTAGCATCCAGACATGCTACCATCACTGACCTGGTAGCATCACTGACCTGGTAGAATCCAGACATGCTACCATCACTGACCTGGTAACATCCAGACATGCTACCATCACTGACCTAGTAGCATCACTGACCTGGTAGCATCCAGACATGCTACCGTCACTGACCTGGTAGCATCCAGACATACTACCATCACTGACCTGGTAGCATCCAGACATGCTACCATCATTGACCTGGTAGTATCCAGACATGCTACCATCATTGACCTGGTAGCATCACTGACCTGGTAGCATCCAGACATGCTACCGTCACTGACATGGTAGCATCCAGACATACTACCATCACTGACCTGGTAGCATCCAGACATGCTACCATCATTGACCTGGTAGCATCCAGACATGCTACCATCATTGACCTGGTAGCATCACTGACCTGGTAGCATCCAGACATGCTACCATCACCACCTGGTCCGCCACAGACTAGACCAGCGGTCAGCAACCTTTTTGAAAGCAAGAGCTACTTCTTGGGTACTGATTAATGTGAAGGGCTACCAGTTTGATACACACTTAAATAAATTGCCAGAAATAGCCAATTTTTTCAATTTACCTTTAATAAATAATTTATATGTCTATAAAAAAATGGGTATTTCTGTCTGTCATTCCGTCGGACATTTTTTTGGTTTTACGGAAGGTTTTTTGTTGAGAATAAATGATGAAAAAAAAACCCTAATTGAACGGTTTAAAAGAGGAGAAAAAACAGAGAAAATGAAAATAAAATTTTGAAACATAGTTTATCTTCAATTTCGACTCTTTAAAATTCAAAATTCAACCGAAAAAAATTAATACAAAAAAATAGCTAATTCGAATCTTTTTGGGAAAAAAAAAATAAAAAAGAATTCATGGAACATCATTAGTAATTTTTCCTGATTAAGATTAATTTTGGAATTTTGATGACATGTTTTATTTAAATAAGTTAAAATCATTATTTCTTCTAGATTTTCCAGAACAAATTTTTTTAAAGAAATTCAAAAGACTTTGAAATAAGTTTTAAATTTGATTCTACAGATTTTCTAGATTTGCCAGAATATTTTTTTTTAAATTTATATCATAATAAGTTTTAAGAAATATTTCACAATTTTTCTTCGTCGAAAAAACAGAAGCTAAAATGAAGAATTTAATTAAAATGTATTTATTATTCTTTACAATAATAAAAAAAATACTTGAACATTGATTTAAATTGTCAGGAAAGAAGAGGAAGGAATTTAAAAGGTAAAAAGGTATATGTGTTTAAAAATCCTAAAATCATTTTTAAGGTTGTATTTTTTTCTCTAAAATTGTCTTTCAAAAGTTATAAGAAGCAAAGTAAAACAATAAATGAATTTATTTAAACAAGTGAAGACCAAGTCTTTAAAATATTTTCTTGGATTTTCAAATTCTATTTGAGTTTTGTCTCTCTTAGAATTAAAAATGTCGAGCAAAGCGAGACCAGCTTGCTAGTAAATAAATACAATTTAAAAAAATAGAGGCAGCTCACTGGTAAGTGCTGCTATTTGAGCTATTTTTAGAACAGGCCAGCGGGCGACTCATCTGGTCCTTACGGGCGACCTGGTGCCCGTGTTGGTGACCCCTGGTCTACACCTACTAATGTTTGATGTTAGGGGGTTTACTATTTACTATGTTCTACACCGGGTTTACTATTTACTATGTTCTACACCGGGTTTACTATTTACTATGTTCTACACCAACTAATGTTTGATGTTAGGGGGTTTACTATTTACTATGTTCTACACCAGGTTTACTATTTACTATGTTCTACACCGGGTTTACTATTTACTATGTTCTACACCGGGTTTACTATTTACTATGTTCTACACCAACTAATGTTTGATGTTAGGGGGTTTACTATTTACTATGTTCTACACCAGGTTTACTATTTACTATGTTCTACGCCAACTAATGTTTGATGTTAGGGGGTTTACTATTTACTATGTTCTACACCGGGTGTACTATTTACTATGTTCTACACCAACTAATGTTTGATGTTAGGGGGTTTACTATTTACTATGTTCTACACCAGGTTTACTATTTACTATGTTCTACGCCAACTAATGTTTGATGTTTGGGGGTTTACTATTTACTATGTTCTACACCGGGTGTACTATTTACTATGTTCTACACCAACTAATGTTTGATGTTAGGGGGTTTACTATTTACTATGTTCTACACCGGGTTTACTATTTACTATGTTCTACACCGGGTGTACTATTTACTATGTTCTACACCAACTAATGTTTGATGTTAGGGGGTTTACTATTTACTATGTTCTACACCGGGTTTACTATTTACTATGTTCTACACCAACTAATGTTTGATGTAAGGGGGTTTACTATTTACTATGTTCTACACCGGGTCTACTATTTACTATGTTTTGTGCCAACTAATGTTTGATGTTAAGGGGTTTACTATTTACTATGTTCTACACCAACTAATGTTTGATGTTAGGGGGTTTACTATTTACTATGTTCTACACCGGGTTTACTATTTACTATGTTTTACACCAACTAATGTTTGATGTTAGGGGGTTTACTATTTACTATGTTCTACACCGGGTTTACTATTTACTATGTTCTACACCAACTAATGTTTGATGTTAGGGGGTTTACTATTTACTATGTTCTACACCGGGTTTACTATTTACTATGTTTTACACCAACTAATGTTTGATGTTAGGGGGTTTACTATTTACTATGTTCTACACCGGGTTTACTATTTACTATGTTCTACACCAACTAATGTTTGATGTTAGGGGGTTTACTATTTACTATGTTCTACACCGGGTTTACTATTTACTATGTTCTACACCAACTAATGTTTGATGTTAGGGGGTTTACTATTTACTATGTTCTAGACCGGGTTTACTATTTACTATGTCCTACACCGGGTTTACTATTTACTATGTTCTACACCGGGTTTACTATTTACTATGTTCTACACCAACTAATGTTTGATGTTAGGGGGTTTACTATTTACTATGTTCTACACCGGGTTTACTATTTACTATGTTCTACACCGGCTACACCGGGTTTACTATTTACTATGTTCTACACCAACTAATGTTTGATGTTAGGGGGTTTACTATTTACTATGTTCTGCACCGGGTTTACTATTTACTATGTTCTACACCAACTAATGTTTGATGTCAGGGGTTTTACTATTTACTATGTTCTACACCGGGTTTACTATTTACTATGTTCTACACCGGCTACACCGGGTTTACTATTTACTATGTTCTACACCAACTAATGTTTGATGTTAGGGTGTTTACTATCTACTATGTTCTACACCGGGTTTACTATTTACTATGTTCTACACCAACTAATGTTTGATGTTAGGGGGTTTACTATTTACTATGTTTCTACACCGGGTTTACTATTTACTATGTTCTACACCAACTAATGTTTGATGTTAGGGGGTTTACTATTTACTATGTTCTACACCGGGTTTACTATTTACTATGTTCTACACCGGCTACACCGGGTTTACTATTTACTATGTTCTACACCAACTAATGTTTGATGTTAGGAGGTTTACTATTTACTATGTTCTGCACCGGGTTTACTATTTACTATGTTCTACACCAACTAATGTTTGATGTCAGGGGTTTTACTATTTACTATGTTCTACACCGGGTTTACTATTTACTGTTCTACACCGGGTTTACTATTTACTATGTTCTACACCGGCTACACCGGGTTTACTATTTACTATGTTCTACACCAACTAATGTTTGATGTTAGGGTGTTTACTATTTACTATGTTCTACACCAACTAATGTTTGATGTTAGGGGGTTTACTATTTACTATGTTCTACACCGGGTTTACTATTTACTATGTTCTACACCAACTAATGTTTGATGTTAGGGGGTTTACTATTTACTATGTTCTACACCGGGTTTACTATTTACTATGTTCTACACCGGCTACACCGGGTTTACTATTTACTATGTTCTACACCAACTAATGTTTGATGTCAGGGGTTTTACTATTTACTATGTTCTACACCGGGTTTACTATTTACTATGTTCTACACCGGGTTTACTATTTACTATGTTCTACACCAACTAATGTTTGATGTCAGGGGTTTTACTATTTACTATGTTCTACACCGGGTTTACTATTTACTATGTTCTACACCGGGTTTACTATTTACTATGTTCTACACCAACTAATGTTTGATGTTAGGGTGTTTACTATTTACTATGTTCTACACCAACTAATGTTTGATGTTAGGGGGTTTACTATTTACTATGTTCTACACCGGGTTTACTATTTACTATGTTCTACACCAACTAATGTTTGATGTTAGGGTGTTTACTATTTACTATGTTCTACACCAACTAATGTTTGATGTTAGGGGGTTTACTATTTACTATGTTCTACACCGGGTTTACTATTTACTATGTTCTACACCAACTAATGTTTGATGTCAGGGGTTTTACTATTTACTATGTTCTACACCGGGTTTACTATTTACTATGTTCTACACCGGGTTTACTATTTACTATGTTCTACACCAACTAATGTTTGATGTTAGGGTGTTTACTATTTACTATGTTCTACACCAACTAATGTTTGATGTTAGGGGGTTTACTATTTACTATGTTCTACACCGGGTTTACTATTTACTATGTTCTACACCAACTAATGTTTGATGTTAGGGTGTTTACTATTTACTATGTTCTACACCAACTAATGTTTGATGTTAGGGGGTTTACTATTTACTATGTTCTACACCGGGTTTACTATTTACTATGTTCTACACCGGGTTTACTATTTACTATGTTCTACACCAACTAATGTAAACTCAAGTGTTTGCTTGTAATTCAAAGCTTTTATCTGCAAACACTCTGACGTCTTGGAACTTTGCCTATCATTCACAATCCTTATGTGAGACTAGAACACACCTTTTTACCTTGTTTTACACATTCTAAGTCATAAAATACAGCAAGTGAGAGGTGGCTAACCATGCAGCTAATGGAGTACACTAAAAAAACATCCACATACCTCCAACAATTCGCCATTTCCATCTGGTGACCTGAATATTAATAAGCATGAGCCATATTGTTATTAGAAGTGCTAGCACAGACTAACTATTTTAGCAGTGCCGTAATCACAGAGCGCTAACTCGCTTATTGAGCTGCTGCATGGCCTCTGAGTGGATGAAAGTTAATTATAGATGATAAATCATGTCTGTCACCTGGATAGTAGAAGGATGTGGACATAATCCCACAAATTAGTCACCTTTGACATCAGATTTAGACCCACAGACGGCCAGAAAGACACGAGAAAAAACACTAACCCTTTGTGAGGATTATGATTAATTATTCATCTAAACTGGAAGAGCAGACATTGTGCAGTAAGTGATTGTTTTATTATGTTTGTACATCTTGTATAGCACTTAGCAATATTGCTACATGATGTTTAGTGTTTGACTAAAGCTGCATCTGTTTAGTTTCTAAAACTTGGACATCATCCTCCTTATTTTCAGGCTCAAAAATATAAGATTCTGGATCATCAAAGTAGTCTTTGTTGTCTCTCATCAAGTCTGCCATAATTAGTAGTCTTCTTCTTCTGGTTGTTGTTGAAGGCAATGTGAACGTTGTGATGCATCTGTGAAATTAATACTTACTTATTAATATGCGCCACACTCTGTGAACCCACACCAAACAAGAAGAACAAACACATTTCTGGAGAACATTGGCTTGGTAACACAATATAAACATCAAACATTAGTTGGTGTAGAACATAGTAAATAGTAAACCCGGGGGGGGTGCTAGCGGGTGTATAATATAGCAAAGAGTCATTTATCATTTATATACTTACATCATGTATATATTACATGTTATTATGAATGTTACTAGATACTACATATATACTTACATCATGTATATATTACATGTTATTATGAATGTTACTAGATACTACATATATACTTACATCATGTATATATTACATGTTATTATGAATGTTACTAGATACTACATATATACTTACATCATGTATATATTACATGTTATTTTGAATGTTACTACATGACATATATACTTACATCATGTATATATTACATGTTATTATGAATGTTACTAGATACTACATACATACTTTCATCATGTATATTTTACATGTTATTATGAAAGTTACTACATGACATATATACTTACATCATGTATATATTACATGTTATTGTGAATGTTACTACATGACATATATACTTACATCATGTATATATTACATGTTATTATGAATGTTACTAGATACTACATATATACTTACATCATGTATATATTACATGTTATTTTGAATGTTACTACATGACATATATACTTACATCATGTATATATTACATGTTATTATGAATGTTACTAGATACTACATATTAACTTACATCATGTATATATTACATGTTATTATAAATGTTACTAGATACTACATATATACTTACATCATGTATATATTACATGTTATTATGAATATTACTACATGACATATATACTTACATCATGTATATAGTACATGTTATTATGAATGTTACTACATGACATATATACTTACATCATGTATATATTACATGTTATTATGAATGTTATTAGATACTACATATATACTTACATCATGTATATATTACATGTTATTATGAATGTTACTAGATACTACATATATACTTACATCATCTATATATTACATGTTATTATGAATGTTACTAGATACTACATATATACTTACATCATGTATATAGTACATGTTATTATGAATGTTACTACATGACATATATACTTACATCATGTATATAGTACATGTTATTATGAATGTTACTACATGACATATATACGTACATCATGTATATATTACATGTTATTATGAATGTTACTAGATACTACATATATACTTACATCATCTATATATTACATGTTATTATGAATGTTACTAGATACTACATATATACTTACATCATGTATATGTTACATGTTATTATGAATGTTACTACATGACATATATACGTACATCATGTAAATATTACATGTTATTATGAATGTTACTAGATACTACATATTAACTTACATCATGTATATATTACATGTTATTATGAATGTTACAAGATACGGCGTGGCGCGGTGGAGAGAGTTGCTGTGCGCGACCCGAGGGTCCCTGGTTCAATCCCCACCTAGTACCAACCTCGTCACGTCCGTTGTGTCTTGAGCAAGACACTTCACCCTTGCTCCTGATGGGTACTGGTTAGCGCCTTGCATGGCAGCTCCCTCCATCAGTGTGTGAATGTGTGTGTGAATGGGTAAATGTGGAAGTAGTGTCAAAGCGCTTTGAGTACCTTGAAGGTAGAAAAGCGCTATACAAGTACAACCCATTTAACTTACATCATGTATATATTACATGTTATTATGAATGTTACTTACATCATGTATATTATACATGTTATTATGAATGTTACTTATAATATATATATATGTATATATATATATATATATATATATATATATATATATATATATATATATATATATATATATATATATATATATATATGATGGAGAGTTTTTCGAGCGCTTTGTAGGTGGACTAGAGCGCCTTTCATTAACTCCACTGTTAGCTGACATTTGCTAGCCTTTGTTTATGAGTTAGAATGCATCAAAAGACGCGTTCTCGCCTTACGTAAGGAGTGTGAATGATAGGCAACCTTCCAAAATAAAAGTGCAGTGTTTTGGGTTTTTTTCTCCAAGTGTCCCAGCTGATGGACGTCGGTGTTGTTATTGCAGGTGAGATGGAAGTGAGTCATCTTGTTGTTGACGACGCGCGGGAAGAAGAACTCACCTGAATAAAGACAACATGTTGGTGTTTGCCGCACTCAGCTCCGCAACACTCCCGCGCGATGTGGCCAAGAAGAAGACTCCAAGGCTCTTCTTCTAGTCCGTGTTGACGTCGCCATGTCTGCCTTCAAGTCCTTTGTGTTTTGTTGCCTTTGTCTCGGCGCGCTGGCTGGGTCGACACAAGTGTCCACCCTGTCGATACCACGGCAGGTGTCGCGCGAAATTCTGTATCCATCTGCCGCGGGAGCGCGCATGGAGGGGGGCGGAGCTTCCGGGTTATCAGCGACGTTATGACCGAAAATGTATTATTAATTAAATAGCCTTGAGAATGATTAAAAGTACAAAAGTGATTTATGTAGCCCCTTTTTTTTGTTTTCATATTTTTTAGTATTATTACTCAATCTGTACTTGCTTTTTTTTATTTCCTTGATGTTGAAAGTGCCTTGACTTTTGTGTGAATTACAAATGTTTGTTATTCAATAAAAAATAAATAATTAAAAAAGTTGCATTTTTTTTTAACTATGACTCCCAAACATGGTTATGCCTTTGCTGTTAAAAAATATCTAAAAACAAATACATAAAAATCGAAGCTTTCAAAATAAATATTTGGGGAGGGAAAAAAATTAAATAAGGACTTCCGGGGAAAGATAAGGAAGTGACGTTTATTTAGGGGCGGAGCTCTGTGCCTTGTTCATTCAGCGGCAGCACTTTCGTGTTATTAGCGACGTCAATGGCAGAAATCCTTGAGAATGATTAAAAGTATAAAAGTGATTTATGTAGCCCCTTTTTTTTGTTTTCATATTTTTTAGTATTATTACTCCATCTGTATTTGCTTTTGTTTTATTTCCTTGATGTTGAAATTGCCTTGACTTTTGTGTGAATTACAAATGTTTGTTGTTCAATATAAATAAATAATTTAAAAAGTTGAATTTTTTCAAAACTATGACTCGAAAACATGTTTATGCTTTTGCTGTTCAAAAGAAACACAAAAAAATCGAAGCTTTTAAAATAAATATTTGGGGAAGAAAAAATATTGAATAAGGACTTCCGGGGAAAGATAAGGAAGTGACGTTTATTTAGGGGCGGAGCTCTGTGCCTTGTTCAGACAGCGGCAGCACTTTCGTGTTATTAGCGACGTCAATGGCAGAAAATGTATTATTAATTAAAATCCTTGAGAATGATTAAAAGTATAAAAGTGATTTAAGTAGCCCTTTTTTTTGGTTTTCATATTTTTAGTATTATTATTCTATCTGTATTTGCTTTTGTTTTCTTTCCATGATGTTGAAAGTGCCTTTACTTTTGTGTGAATTACAAATGTTTGTTGTTCAATATAAAATAAATAATTTAAAAAGTTGCATTTTTTTTAAACTATGACTCGAAAACATGTTTATTCTTTTGCTGTTCAAAAGAAACACAAAAAAATTGAAGCTTTTAAAATAAATATTTGGGGAAGAAAAAATATTGAATAAGGACTTCCGGGGAAAGATAAGGAAGTGACGTTTATTTGGGGGCGGAGCTCTGTGCCTTGTTCAGACAGCGGCAGCACTTTCGTGTTATTAGCGACGTCATGACAAAACATTTATTATTAATTAAAATCCTTGTGAATGATTAAAAGTACAAAAGTGATTTAAGTAGCCCTTTTTTTTGGTTTTCATCTTTTTTAGTATTATTACTCTATCTGTATTTGCTTTTGTTTTATTTCCTTGATGTTGAAAGTGCCTTGACTTTTGTGTGAATTACAAATGTATGTTTGTTGTTCAATAAAAAATGAATAATAAAAAATATGTTTGTTTTTTTTAAACTATGACTTGCAAAAATGTTTATGTCTTTGCTGTTCGAAAAATATCCTAAAACAAACACAAAAAAATCGAAGCTTTCAAAGTAAATATTTGGGGAGGAAAAAAATTAAATAAAGACTTCCGGGGAGAGATAAGGAAGTGACGTTTATTTGGGGGCGGAGCTCTGTGCCTTGTTCAGACAGCGGCAGCACTTTCGTGTTATTAGCGACGTCACGACAAAAAATGTATTATTAATTAAAATCCTTGAGAATTTTTGCTAAACGTTTAAAATTGGTTCTGGATGACATAATTGATGAGACACAGTCAGGTTTTATGAGAGGAAGACACATATCTAATAATATCAGGCTTGTACTTGACATTCTGGATTACCCAGAGGTCATTAATGATGAAGGCTTCCTTCTTTTCCTGGACTTTTACAAAGCTTTTGACTCCATCGGACATGAATTTATATTCAGGACACTTGAGAAATTTGGCTTTGGCAATTTTTTCCGCAAAACAATCAAGACTTTGTACTGCAATGGTAATAGTTCTATAAAGCTCAAATCTGGTACATCTCCAAGATTGGAGTTAAAACGTGGGATACGGCAAGGTTGTCCTATTTCTCCATATTTATTTCTGTTAGCCACCCAATTGTTATCGGTTCATATAAAAACTAGTCATTTAAAGGGGATTTCTGTATTATCAATCAATCAATCAATCAATGTTTACTTATATAGCCCTAAATCACTAGTGTCTCAAAGGGCTGCACAAACCACTACGACATCCTCGGTAGGCCCACATAAGGGCAAGGAAAACTCACACCCAGTGGGACGTCGGTGACAATGATGACTATGAGAACCTTCGAGAGGAGGAAAGCAATGGATGTTGAGCGGGTCTAACATGATACTGTGAAAGTTCAATCCATAATGGATCCAACACAGTTGCGAGAGTCCAGTCCAAAGCGGATCCAACACAGCAGCGAGAGTCCCGTTCACAGCGGAGCCATCAGGAAACCATCCCAAGCGGAGACAGAGAAATAATTATCAGCCAACTGGCTGACGACACAACACTCTTTTTGAAAGACTCTTCTCAAATTCCCCTAGCTTTGGATGTGATTCGTGTTTTTTCCTTGGCTTCTGGTCTCCGTCTAAATGTGAATAAATGTGAACTAATGGCTGTGAAGAGATGTCTGTATCTCAAATTCCAGTTAAGGATAGTATTAATTACCTAGGAATACATGTCACTAAAAATCAAAATTCTAGATCGGCATTGAACTTCAATCCAATTGTAGAAAAAACTAAGAAAAGATTGAACCAATGGCTACAGAGAGATTTATCCTTAAAAGGCGGAACCTTACTTTCCAAAGCAGAAGGTATCTCCAGGCTTACGTATGCAGCTATTTCTTTACATGTTAACCAAAAAAATATGTAAAACTATTGACAAAATACTGGTTGACTTTATTTGGAAAAACAAAATTCATTATATTAAGAAATCTGTTATAATGAACAATTACAATCAGGGTGGTCTAAACTTTCTTGACTTCACTACACTAAACAACACCTTTAAAATTCATTGGATAAGACACTACTTGAAAGACCCTACCTCAATTTGGAACTTTATTTCTCATCGTGTATTCTCTAACCTTGGAGGCCTAAAATGTTTGTTATTGTGTAATTATAACATTGACAGGATTCCTGTTGCGCTCTCAAACTTCCACAAACAAGCCCTTCTAGCATGCTCTCTTGTATACAAGCACAATTTTTCACCTACCAAATATTTCATCTGGAACAATAAAGACATATGTTACAAAAGGAAATCTCTTTTCCTCAACAATTGGTTTAACAACTCAACGCCAAAAAAACAGAAATGCTGATTATCGGTCCTGCTAGACACCGACCTCTATTTAATAATACAACTTTAACATTTGACAACCAAATAATAAAACAAGGTGACTCTGAAAAAATCTGGGTATTATCTTCGACCCAACTCTCTCCTTTGAGTCACACATTAAAAGCGTTACTAAAACGGCCTTCTTTCATCTCCGTAATATCGCTAAAATTCGCTCCTTTTTGTCCACTAAAGACGCCGAGATCATTATCCATGCGTTTGTTACGTCTCGCCTCAAAATGCGGCTGCTACACTTTTGACAAGAACAAGAAAGTTTGATCACATTACGCCTGTACTGTATATACCTTTATATACATATATACATACATATATACCTATACTGTATATACCTTTTTATACATATATACATACATATATACCTATACTGTATATACCTTTATATACATACATACATATATACCTATACTGTATATACCTTTATATACATATATACATACATATATACCTATACTGTATATACCTTTATATACATATATACATACATATATACCTATACTGTATACACCTTTATATACATATATACATACATATATACCTATACTGTATATACCTTTATATACATATATACATACATATATACCTATACTGTATATACCTTTATATAAATATATACATACATATGACGTTGGCTGGAAGGCGGAACTTCCGGGGAGGTTTAAGGAAGTGACATTTGTTTATAGGAAGTAAAGCGTTCGAGTTTTTTTATTTGTTTTTTTTTCATTTTGTATTGGGTTTTTATTGTAAAGCAAACATACATTTATGATACCCGAATAAATGTTTTTTATAATTCGTACGTGACGTGTTGTACTTGAATACACACGCTTCGAGACTTTATTCCGTCTATACTGTTGTTGAACTATTTTGATGACTCCTTCTCATCTGTTTGTTATTGTTGAAATTTATAAATAAACATTTAAAAAATAAATAAATAAATAAAAAAGACTGTACTGTCGCCGGCTGGCTACCATTGCTGTCAGCCAATGACGTTGGCTGGAAGGCGGAACTTCCGGGGAGGAGTAGGGAAGTGACGTTTGTTTATAGGAAGTAAAGCGTTCGAGTTTTTTTATTTGTTTTATTTTCATTTTGTTTTTGTTTTTACTGTAGAGCAAACATACATTTATGATACCCGAATAAATGTTTTTTATATTTCGTACGTGACGTGTTGTACTTGAATACACACGCTTCGAGACTTTTTTCCGTCTATACTGTTGTTGAACTATTTTGATGACTCTTTCTCATCTGTTTGTTATTGTTTAAATTCATAAATAAACATTTAAAAAAAAAAAATTTAAAAAAAAAGACTGTACTGTCGCCGGCTGGCTACCATTGCTGTCAGCCAATGACGTTGGCTGGAAGGCGGAACTTCCGGGGAGGTTTAGGGAAGTGACGTTTGTTTATAGGAAGTAAAGCGTTCGAGTTTTTTTAATTTTTTTAATTTTCATTTTGTTTTTGTCTTTATTGAAAAGCAAACATACATTTATGATACCCGAATAAATGTTTTTTATAATTCGTACGTGACGTGTTGTACTTGAATTCACACACTAGAGCGGCTGGCTATGGGTTTGGGCTGGTGGGCGGGACTTCTGGGGAAAGATAGGGAAGTGACGTTTTTTTATAGGAAGTAAAGCGTTTAGTTTTTTTGTTTTGTTTTATTGAACAATAAACATACTTTCATAATTCAATTTCGACAACAAGGAAAGAAAACCTCCTCTCTGAGCTGCAACCTTATCGTGGTAGAGGAGTTTGCGTGTCCCAATGATCCTAGGAGCTATGTTGTCCGGGGGCATAAAGCCCCCTGGTAGGGTCTCCCAAGACAAACAGGTTCTAGGTGAGGGATCAGACAAAGAGCAGCTCGAAGACCTTTATGAAGAAGAAACATCATGGACCCAGATTTCCCTCGCCCGGACGCGGGTCACCGGGGCCCCCCCTCTGGAGCCAGGCCCGGAGGTGGGGCACGATGGCGAGCGCCTGGTGGCCGGGCCTGTTCCCATGGGGCCCGGCCGGGCACAGCCCGAAGAGGCAACGTGGGTCACCCCTCCAATGGGCTCACCACCCATAGCAGGGGCCATAGAGGTCGGGTGCATTGTGAGCTGGGCGGCAGCCGAAGGCAGGGCACTTGGCGGTCCGATCCTCGGCTACAGAAGCTAGCTCTTGGGACGTGGAACGTCACGTCACTGGGGGGGAAAGAGCCTGAGCTAGTGCGCAAAGTCGAGAAATTCCGGCTGGATATAGTCGGACTCACTTCGACGCACAGCAAGGGCTCTGGAACCACTTCTCTCGAGAGGGATTGGACCCTCTTCCACTCTGGCGTTGCCGGCAGTGAGAGGCGACGGGCTGGGGTGGCAATTCTTGTTTCCCCCCGGCTCAAAGCCTGTACGTTGGAGTTCAACCCGGTGGACGAAAGGGTAGCCTCCCTCCGCCTTCGGGTGGGGGGACGGGTCCTGACTGTTGTTTGTGCTTATGCACCAAACAGCAGTTCAGAGTACCCACCCTTTTTGGGAACGCTCGAGGGAGTACTGGAGAGTGCTCCCCCGGGTGATTCCCTTGTCCTACTGGGAGACTTCAACGCTCACGTTGGCAGCGACAGTGAAACCTGGAGAGGCGTGATTGGGAAGAATGGCCGCCCGGATCTGAACCCGAGTGGTGTTTTGTTATTGGACTTTTGTGCTCGTCACGGATTGTCCATAACAAACACCATGTTCAAGCATAAGGGTGTCCATATGTGCACTTGGCACCAGGACACCCTAGGCCGCAGTTCCATGATCGACTTTGTAGTTGTGTCATCGGATTTGCGGCCTCATGTTATGGACACTCGGGTGAAGAGAGGGGCGGAGCTTTCTACCGATCACCACCTGGTGGTGAGTTGGCTGCGATGGTGGGGGAGGATGCCGGACAGACCTGGGAGGCCCAAACGCATTGTGAGGGTCTGCTGGGAACGTCTGGCAGAGTCTCCTGTCAGACAAAGTTTCAATTCCCACCCCCGGAAGAACTTTGAACATGTCACGAGGGAGGTGCTGGACATTGAGTCCGAGTGGACCATGTTCCGCACCTCTATTGTCGAGGCGGCAGATCGGAGCTGTGGCCGCAAGGTAGTTGGTGCCTGTCGGGGCGGCAATCCTAAAACCCCTTGGTGGACACCGGCGGTGAGGGATGCCGTCAAGCTGAAGAAGGAGTCCTATCGGGTCCTTTTGGCTCATAGGACTCCGGAGGCAGTGGACAGGTACCGACAGGCCAAGCGGTGTGCAGCTTCAGCGGTCGCGGAGGCAAAAACTCGGGCATGGGAAGAGTTCGGGGAAGCCATGGAAAACGACTTCCGGACGGCTTCGAAGCGATTCTGGACCACCGTCCGCCGCCTCAGGAAGGGGGAACAGTGCACTATCAACACCGTGTATGGTGCGGATGGTGTTCTGCTGACCTCGACTGCGGATGTTGTGGATAGGTGGAGGGAATACTTCGAAGACCTCCTCAATCCCACCAACACGTCTTCCTATGAGGAAGCAGTGCCTGGGGAATTTGTGGTGGACTCACCTATTTCTGGGGCTGAGGTCGCTGAGGTAGTTAAAAAGCTCCTCGGTGGCAAGGCCCCAGGGGTGGACGAGATCCGCCCGGAGTTCCTTAAGGCTCTGGATGCTGTGGGGCTGTCTTGGTTGACAAGACTTTGCAGCATCGCGTGGACATCGGGGGCGGTACCTCTGGATTGGCAGACCGGGGTGGTGGTTCCTCTCTTTAAGAAGGGGGACCGGAGGGTGTGTTCCAACTATCGTGGGATCACACTCCTCAGCCTTCCCGGTAAGGTTTATTCAGGTGTACTGGAGAGGAGGCTACGTCGGATAGTCGAACCTCGGATTCAGGAGGAACAGTGTGGTTTTCGTCCTGGTCGTGGAACTGTGGACCAGCTCTATACTCTCGGCAGGTTTCTTGAGGGTGCATGGGAGTTTGCCCAACCAGTCTACATGTGCTTTGTGGACTTGGAGAAGGCATTCGACCGTGTCCCTCGGGAAGTCCTGTGGGGAGTGCTCAGAGAGTATGGGGTATCGGACTGTCTTATTGTGGCGGTCCGTTCCCTGTACGATCAGTGCCAGAGCTTGGTCCGCATTGCCGGCAGTAAGTCGAACACATTTCCAGTGAGGGTTGGACTCCGCCAAGGCTGTCCTTTGTCACCGATTCTGTTCATAACTTTTATGGACAGAATTTCTAGGCGCAGTCAAGGCTTTGAGGGGTTCCGGTTTGGTAACCGCAGGATTAGGTCTCTGCTTTTTGCAGATGATGTGGTCCTGATGGCTTCATCTGACCGGGATCTTCAGCTCTCGCTGGATCGGTTCGCAGCCGAGTGTGAAGCGACCGGAATGAGAATCAGCACCTCCAAGTCCGAGTCCATGGTTCTCGCCCGGAAAAGGGTGGAGTGCCATCTCCGGGTTGGGGAGGAGACCCTGCCCCAAGTGGAGGAGTTCAAGTACCTAGGAGTCTTGTTCACGAGTGAGGGAAGAGTGGATCGTGAGATCGACAGGCGGATCGGTGCGGCGTCTTCAGTAATGCGGACGTTGTACCGGTCCGTTGTGGTGAAGAAGGAGCTGAGCCGGAAGGCAAAGCTCTCAATTTACCGGTCGATCTACGTTCCCATCCTCACCTATGGTCATGAGCTTTGGGTCATGACCGAAAGGATAAGATCACGGGCACAAGCGGCCGAAATGAGTTTCCTCCGCCGTGTGGCGGGGCTCTCCCTTAGAGATAGGGTGAGAAGCTCTGCCATCCGGGAGGAACTCAAAGTAAAGCCGCTGCTCCTTCACATCGAGAGGAGCCAGATGAGGTGGTTCGGGCATCTGGTCAGGATGCCACCCGAACGCCTCCCTAGGGAGGTGTTTAGGGCACGTCCAACCGGTAGGAGGCCACGGGGAAGACCCAGGACACGTTGGGAAGACTATGTCTCCCGGCTGGCCTGGGAACGCCTCGGGATCCCCCGGGAAGAGCTAGACGAAGTGGCTGGGGAGAGGGAAGTCTGGGTTTCCCTGCTTAGGCTGTTGCCCCCGCGACCCGACCTCGGATAAGCGGAAGATGATGGATGGATGGATGGATGGATGGAAAGAAAACAAAAGCAAATACAGTATTAAATAATAATAAATAAATAAATAAATAATAATAAAAAATATATATAAATAATCATAAAAGGGCTACTTAAATCACTTTAAATGTTTTTTTTTTAAATATATCAATTTGAGGGTTTTTGTACCCTTAATCATTCTCAAAGATTTGATTGTTTACTGTAAACCAACAAGCCAATTAGAAAGGGTGGGCCTCACTTTGATAAATCGACATTTATGAAAGTGCATAAAACAAACAAAAATAAAACCATTAGAAATTTATATATAATCAGATCTGAAGTTGACCTCAAGACTTAAGAGTGGAAAGTAAAAAAATGTATGACTTATTTTTATGGGATCTTTTCTTAACTGCCATTGCTCAAATATTAACTTTCTCAATTATTGACATATTTTCTTCACATTAAATATTACACTTTCAAATATTGTTTGGGGGAAATGTAACATATTTTGTGTGTTTTCAAAATAAAAACAAGTTTTCTTTGACAAAAAAGGGCTTAAAACATAAGTAAGAACTTTGAAAAAATGATACAAACTTAATAATCGACGCATCAATCTAAAGTTGCTCTCAAGACTTAAGTGTGGAAAGTTAAAGAAACATTTTTATGAGCTATTTTTATGAATTTTTTTAAACTGTCATTGCTCAAATATTAATAATGGATTAAAATCAATGTTATGAATTATTGACATATTTACTTTACATCAAATATTACACTTTCAAATGTTGAGGGGGGATAGTTTTTTATTTTGTGTGTTGACTGGATAAAAAAACAAAGTTTGTTTTGACAAAAAGTGCCCGAAGAAGAAAACAAAAGTAAAAACATCAAAATAATAATAAAACTTACAATCTGAAGTTGATCAAAAGATTTAAGTGTGGGAAGTTAACACACAAATAATACTTATTTTCATGGGATTTTTGCCATTGCTCAAACATTAATTATTCATCCCCTCCTTAAAAGACCTAACCTCGATCCTGACCTCATGGTAAACTACCGACCGGCGTCTCACCTTCCCTTTATTTCGAAAATCCTCGAAAAAATGGTTGTGGAGCAGCTAAATGAACACTTAGCGTCTAACAATCTATGTGAAACCTTTCAATCCGGTTTCAGGGCAAATCACTCGACTGAGACAGCCCTCGCAAAAATGACTAATGATGGATTCTGATGAGTCATCTATGTTCCTGCCCCTCCATCTTAGCGCTGCTTTCGATACCGTCGATCATAATGTTTTATTAGAACGTATCAAAACACGAATTGGTATGTCAGACTTAGCCCTGTCTTGGTTTAACTCTTATCTTACTGACAGGATGCAGTGCGTCTCCCATAACAATGTGACCTCGGACTACGTTAAGGTAACGTGTGGAGTTCCTCAGGGTTCGGTACTTGGCCCTGCACTCTTCAGCATCTACATGCTGCCGCTAGGTGACATCATACGCAAATACGGTGTTAGCTTTCACTGTTAGCTGATGACACCCAACTCTACATGCCCCTAAAGCTGACCAACACGCCGGACTGTAGTCAGCTGGAGGCGTGTCTTCATGAAATTAAACAATGGATGTCCGCTAACTTTTTGCAACTCAACGCCAAAAAAACGGAAATGCTGATTATCGGTCCTGCTAGACACCGACCTCTATTTAATAATACAACTCTAACATTTGACAACCAAACAATTAAACAAGGTGACTCGGTAAAGAATCTGGGTATTATCTTTGACCCAACTCTTTCCTTTGAGTCACACATTAAAAGCGTTACTAAAACGGCCTTCTTTCATCTCCGTAATATCGCTAAAATTCGCTCCGTTTTGTCCACTAAAGACGCTGAGATCATTATCCATTTGTGGTCCTCTCCATAATTGTCACTGGCGTCCCACTGGGTGTGAGTTTTCCTTGCCCTTATGTGGGCCTTCCGAGGATGTCGTAGTGGTTTGTGCAGCCCTTTGAGACATTTGTGATTTAGGGCTATAAAAATAAACATTGATTGATTGATTGAATTGAAATCAATGTTATGACTTATTGACATACTTGATACATTTCTTCTTTTCATCAAAATATTCCAATTTGAAATATTGACGATTTTCTGTGTTTGCCAAGAAAAAACAAAGTTTTCTTTGACCAAAAGGCACATCAAGCAAACAAACAGAAATACACATCTTAAGTGCGGAACATAACAAAATGTACGAGTTAATTTGAAGGCTTTTATGAGATCCAATCATTGAAGTGGAATGTTTTACTTCACATCAAATATTGTGAAGGATGGGGGAACAGATTTTGTGTTTTTGCCATCAAAAAGAAAAAGTTGTTATTTTGACAAAAAAAAAAAAAGGGGGCATAAAACAAACAAACAAAAAAAAAATGAAACAGTTACTTTAAGAAATTTTGTGGAAAATGTTGCATTTTTTTGTGTTTCCCACATAAAAGAAAACACGTTTTCTTCGACAAAAAGTGCATGAAACTATTCAGACCTGAAGTTGATCTCAAGACTTAAGTGTGGAAAGTTAAAAAATACATGACTCTTTTTTTTATTGGATTATTTTCAACTGCCATTGCTCAAATATTAAAAATGGATTAAAATCAATGTTATGAATTATAGACATATTTACTTCACATTAAATATTACACTTTCAAATATTGTTGGGGGGATATAACATATTTTGTGTGTTTGCAACATAAAAACAAGTTTTCTTTGACAAAAAAGGGCTTAAAACATAAATACAAATATTTTAGAAATGATAAAAAAGTTATAAGTGTGGAAAGTTAAAAATATATATATTTATGACTTATTTTTATGATATTTTTTTAAACTACCATTGCTCTAAAATTGATAATGTATTAAAATCAATTATTGTGTGTGGAAAGTAAAAAAATATGTGACTTATTTTTAAGGGATATTTTTCAACTGCCATTGCTCAAAAAATAATAATGGATTAAAATCAATGTTATGAATTATAGACATTTTTACTTCACATTAAATATTACACTTTCAAATATTGTTGGGGGGGATATAACATATTTTGTGTGTTTGCAACATAAAAACAAGTTTTCTTTGACAAAAAAAGGCTTAAAACATGAATAAAAATATTTTAGAAATGATAAAAAGTTATAAGTGTGGAAAGTTAAAAACATATACATTTATGACTTATTTTTATGATATTTTTTTAAACTACCATTGCTCTAAAATTGATAATGTATTAAAATCAATTATTGTGTGTGGAAAGTTAAAAAATATGTGACTTATTTTTATGGGATATTTTTCAACTGCCATTGCTCAAAAATTAATAATGGATTAAAATCAATGTTCTGAATTATTGACATTTTTACTTCACATTAAATATTACACTTTTAAATATTGTTGGGGGGATATAACATATTTTGTGTGTTTGCAACATAAAAACAAGTTTTCTTTGACAAAAAAGGGCTTAAAACATAAATAAAAATATTTTAGAAATGATAAAAAGTTATAAGTGTGGAAAGTTAAAAATATATATATTTATGACTTATTTTTATGATATTTTTTAAACTACAATTGCTCTAAAATTGATAATGTATTAAAATCAATTATTGTGTGTGGAAAGTAAAAAAACATATGACTTATTTTTATGGGATACTTTTCAACTGCCATTGCTCAAAAATTAAAAATGGATTAAAATCAATGTTATGAATTATTGACATATTTACTTCACATTAAATATTACACTTGCAAATATTGTTGGGGGATATAACATATGTTGTGTGTTTGCAACATAAAAACAAGTTTTGTTTGACAAAAAAGGGCTTAAAACATGAATAAAAATATTTTAGAAATGATAAAAAGTTATAAGTGTGGAAAGTTAAAAATATATATATTTATGACTTATTTTTATGATATTTTTTAAACTACCATTGCTCTAAAATTGATAATGTATTAAAATCAATTATTGTGTGTGGAAAGTTAAAAAAATATGTGACTTATTTTTATGGGATATTTTTCAACTGCCATTGCTCAAAAATTAAAATTCGATTAAAATCAATGTTCTGAATTATTGACATTTTTACTTCACATTAAATATTACACTTTCAAATATTGTTGGGGGGGATATAACATATTTTGTGTGTTTGCAACATAAAAACAAGTTTTCTTTGACAAAAAAGGGCTTAAAACATAAATAAAAATATTTTAGAAATGATAAAAAGTTATAAGTGTGGAAAGTTAAAAATATATATATTTATCACTTATTTTTATGATGTTTTTTTAAACTACCATTGCTCTAAAATTGATTATTGTGTGTGGAAAATTAAAAAATATGTGACTTATTTTCATGGGATATTTTTCAACTGCCATTGCTCAAAAATTAATAATGGATTAAAATCAATGTTCTGAATTATTGACATTTTTACTTCACATTAAATATTACACTTTCAAATATTGTTGGGGGGTATATAAAGTATTTTGTGTGTTTGCAACATAAAAACAAGTTTTCTTTGACAAAAAAGGGCTTAAAACACAAATACAAATATTTTAGAAATGATAAAAAGTTATAAGTGTGGAAAGTTAAATATATACATATTTATGACTTATTTTTTTGATATTTTTTTAAACCACCATTGCTCTAAAATTGATAAAGTATTAAAATCAATTATTGTGTGTGGAAAGATAAAAAATATATGACTTATTTTCATGGGATTTTTTTCAACTGCCATTGCTCAAAAATTAATAATGGATTAAAATCAATGTTCTGAATTATTGACATTTTTACTTCACATCAAATATTACACTTTCAAATATTTTTAGGGAAACGATTTTTATTTTGTGTCTAAAAAAAAAAGAAAATAAAAGTTTTCTTTGACCAAAAGGCACCTCAAAAAACTAATAAAAATTACCAACAACTTTAATCGACGGATTAATCTGAAGTTGATGCAACGATTTAAGTGTAGAAAATGAAAAATAAAAATAGAAAAGTAAATGAATTATTTTAAACACTTTTATGATTGTGGCACTTTTGAAACCACAAACATTTGAGTGGTATTTAAAAAAAAATTACAAAAATTACTCATTACTCAAAAAAATAATGATTAATGGTGTTATTAATTTTTGACATATTTAAAGACTCCAATTACTTCACTTTGAATTTTTTTTTTGGGGGGGGGGGTGATGATGTATATTTTGTGTTTGTCCTATAAAAAGCATTTTTTGGTCAAAAAGGGCATAGAAAAGATGAATAAAAGAAAGAGTTCCTTTATATCAAAGTTGAGGACCACATCAGAGCAGGAAATCACTTAGCAATTTATTTGTTTTTTTAAGGAAAAAAGTAAAACAACTCTGTGGATTTGACCACTATTAGCTTAGTTCCCAGACATTTTACTGTAAAATATATGGTGTTTTTTTTATCATTCTTTATTATTATTATTTTTACAAGATATTACTGTAAATAGAAATACAATAGCGCTCTTTCATTTTATTTTGGCAACTCAGCTGCCAGCTTTTACCATAATAAAATGTGGCACCATAAATTCTCCAATCGTGGATTTTACAGTAAAAAAAAAAAAAAAAAAAAAATCTTACAGTTTAGTCGACTTAATTTGACTGTAAAAAAAGACAAAAATGGGTTGGGTTTTTTTTCGACTAAGCTGTAAAAAAGCAAGTCCAAAATTATTTTTTTAAAATAATTTTTTTTAATAAAAACTAATATTGCATCATTGGAAACAATGCAATTTTTATTTCTATTATTTTTTTTTTTAAATAAAAACTAATATTGGGTTGTTGGAAAGAATCCAATATTTTATTTTTTTATTTTTTCTTTAAATAAAAACTAATATTGCATCGTTGGAAACAATGCATTTTTTTTTATATTCGTTTTTAATAAAAAAAAAATATTGTGTTGTTGGAAACAAAGCAATTTGTTTTAAATTAATTAAAACAAAAAAATATTGCGTCATTGGAAACAATGCAA